>NC_090928.1:936172184-936475215 GCF_040938575.1 Ambystoma mexicanum | reverse complement strand
GGAAAAACAAAAAATGTGGGTCCCCCCTATAAATTTGCCCCCCCCTTGACAAAACCTCATCAAACTTACTACACAAATTCAGAGCGAGCCATATACTTTTTTTGCAATTGGCAGTTTGGTAAGGATTTGTCCAGGGGGAGTTATAAGCCACTATCGCAGGCCATGTAATATTTATATACATATTATAGTGCAGTGACAGTGGAGTATTGAGTGCCGTAGCAAACCTGAAAAATGAATTGCTAATAGCTTTTGACTAGTATGACGGATGTGGCTGGAATTCTGCAAACAAAATTGCACTCACAGTCCCACTTAGACTCAGCATTTTGGGAAAGATCTGTTAAAAATAAAAAGGTTATTAAGAAAGTAAATAAATGCTGTTTTGGCCAAGGCCACATTCTTTTTCTCATAGGGAAAAGTCACATGTTTGCTCAAGAGCAAAGCCAAAACCACTCGACGGAACTGGACCAGACACAAAACAACTTGGTCACAAAGTGTTGGCTTGATTTCCTGGAGGGGTCTCGGGTTATTGCATCGAGTAGTTTTAAAACTATTCTCCCAACATTATCTTTATCTCCAATAGTGCATTGCAGCAGATAGGTTTACAGGATTTTCAGAAATGAAAATGCAACAATTTTTCCCCAAAATTCTATTGCTAATAACTTTTGACTTGCTGTTAGATTTGGATGCACTTTCATAGGAAAACGTTTGTAAAGAGCCCCTCAAAACTGCACATTTTGGTGACAATACGTTTTAAAATGGTAACGTTATTAAGGAAGCAAAACACCACACTTTCCAAGTTGTCAGACCATACATTTTTCCTTGGAGAAATAGTGAAGTTTATGAACAGCCGTAGCATGAAAACCAGTGGGCACATTTGGACCAAAGAAGAAACAACTTTGGCAAAGAGTGTTGACTTTCATTTCTGGTTTAGGGTAAATCCATCCAGCAGTTTTAAAAAATATTTGACAGAGAAGGGGGTGCCTCCTGCTCTTTGGAATCTGTATATCGGACTTGGTGCTTTTTACAGCAAAGAGGCTGAGCGAGACTAATAACTTTTGACTTGCTAGATGAATGTGAATGACATTTTTCAAACAATCAGTTATTCGAGAGTTCAACTAAACTGGACAGCCTACTTGCATTCAATATCCCATACAGAAAAAAGTTTTGAACAGCCATAACGTGAAACACTTTTTGGCAGAGTTGGACCAAATAAGAAACAAATTGAGCACAATGGGTTGACTTAATTTCCTTCACTAGTTTGGGGTAAATCCATCCCGTAGTTTTTAAATGATATGATATGATATGGCATTTGTAACGCACCTATACACAAGTGTTTCAAGGCGCGACGAGGCAGGGGGGGGACAAGGGGAGAGAGACAATGATCCTACTAGGCCAGGTGTCATTCAGATCGCGCAAGTGCAAGGGTAGAGGGGACTGGGAAAAGTGCAAGGGGAAGGGGAGAGGGGGAAAAGTGCTGTACATGGTTAGTAGAATACAAGATAAATAATAGGGCCAGCTGGTGGCAAGTGCAAGGAAAGTGCAGTACATAGTCAGTAGAATACAAGATAAATAATTGGGCCAGCTGGTGGCAAGTGCAAGGTAAGTGCCGGGAGAAGGGACTGTAGGATACAGAGACAGTCCCGTAGTGCAGGTAAGCAGTGCAGGGAAGAGTGGCTGGGCCAAGGACCGAGATCGGTGAGTGGCCCAGTAGCAGATTCAGTGCAGGTTCAGTGATTTTAGCAGGGGAGAGAGGGAGAGAAAGCGGAGGCAAAGAGGAAGGTTTTGAGGTGCTTCCGGAACTGGAGATGGTTCTCCTCAAGTAGAATTGACAGAGAATGGTCTGACCCTATGCCTAAAAACTTTTATATCGATATTGGTGCTTTGCAATAGAGAGGCTTAGAAAGGCATGCTGGCGACGGACCTCCAGGTATGCCAGAGGGATAGTGGAGGTCCACAGGCTTGGAGGGCCCTACACACTCCACTAGGACACACGGAGGATTCACTCAACAGCAAGTTCAAGCTGCGGTTTATTACAGAAAAAACCAGCAGGGATCAGCACAGAAACAAGAAATATTCATGCACATCACACTCTTCCTCGGATCGCAGGCTGGTTTTACTCCCAAACGTCATCAGCACTTCGTCACAACTTGGACCTTTCTCCAGAAAACCTATCAGGCCAAGTGATTGAGTATTGAGTATTCTATTTCCTATATAGAACATCATAGATGGTATCATACTGGCCCTCGCAGGTCAGGTGGCTGGCCTATACTATCCCCATGATGTTTATCTCTACATTGTTGCAGAGTAAGGGTCTCATCATTGGCCCGTGTCCCCCTTCCATCCACCCGTGGATACTAAACTGTGATTGGTCAGTGCTGTCACCCCCAGGCCTGTGACTTGAAATAGTTCACAGCACCCTCTGCACCTCTTCAAGGTGATGGGAATGGCTTTGTGTCTGCATTCTAACTTGTGTGTACCACCTTTCACTCATTAGAATGTGCCTCAGATGTTGGAAAAAAAATGTGCCATCTGTGCTTGTTTTCAGCTGGGAGAGGCTCTCTTTCTCACCGTCAATCACTGTCCATTGTCTGCTTCGGCCGCATCACGTGTTCAGAGACTAGGAAATTGAGCCTTGCAGCTCTGAATTATGAGGATTTATTTGTATTTTCTGCAGCTGGTCCCTTTGTCATCTGGGGATTGAAATGTCTTCCATATCTCTTGACCTTGGCTGCGGGTTCTGTCTCACAGGTCCTGCTCTCTGTCTAGCCTGAATCGGCTCAGTTCGACTCTTGCTCAGAGGCCTGAGACCTGCTGTAATGTTCCTAACCCACATAATGCGGGCTCTACATTGTCCATGCTGTACTATATTTTCCATAGGTTAGTCACACTTGGCTCTGTCAGGTCCCATATGTGATCATGTAGTTCCATAGGATTATTGATGTTTAAGCATCTGCAAGCCTTGCTCAGGATCTCTTGTCTGCGTTTGGCTAAGGGCAAAATAATAAAATCAATAACAGTATGTATATGTATTTGTCCAATAACTATAGAACTGTATGCTTGTGCTCTTAATGTATTTGAGTGTGTGTTTCTGTCCCACAGTGAGGATGGCACGTGTGCTTCATGTCTAATGCTGCTACGTCATGGTGTCTCTAATGACCGAGTGTTTCTTCCACATTTTTTCACTACTGGGCCTGTCATAGTTTTCTGTGTCAGATTTTTCAAAATTATTTTTATGCATGCAATTGGTATCGGCTCTGTCCATGGCCTGGTTCCACTGTCACCTTTAGACATCAATTTATGAGGGTAGCACTGCTTTCTGTCTGACACCTCAGGTTCACCCCGGAGAACTCTCGGGTGGAGAGCAGGTTGTTGTTTGTGTCTATTAATTGATTATTTTTAATAATGTTATATAGTGGTTGTAGAATTAGAGTTTATATATCGTTTCATGTCATTATCTAAGCTAAGGGAATTTTTGTATTCATGTTTCCCTTTTCTTTCTTCTTCCCTCCTCCCCCATTGGTAGAATGTAAACTTCTTTACTCCTGATGAAGACGTCACTACAATAAAGTATATACGTCGAAACCGGTTGAGTGTGGATTGGGATGAGGTCGTGGTCGGAAACTTCTGGGACCCATCTCAATTGCCTAGGCCACTGATGTTATCTATTGTGGCCCGTCAGATCGATTGAACATTCTTTCTATAAATTCTTCAGATGAATTATATGTCATGAATTTTCTTATAGATTTTACATTGTACACCCATTGATGTTTGGTATGAGTGGCTTGTTGGACGGATGTATGTGGATGAATGCTTGGACGATTGAATAGGATGATTTTTACTATTTAGATGTGTTCTTTTTAAACAAAAGTTGTTTCCTGCTATGTAAATAGTTTTTTACAAGTGCAGATTAAATCATGATTTGTCTCATACATTAAATTTGTATCAGGTTTAATAAAAATCCTCGATACCACAACCCTTGAATTTTTTCCTTTGGATGTCCTTCCGCGATCCAATTTCATATTAATACTCCTATCCAGAGTGTGGGGTTTCCTGTGTCTTTCAGAAAACACATTAATTCAGCCCTTGGCTGTACAGGTTAATTTTTAACACTGTAATGTTTGTATCCTTTTCAGGATAGTTTAATTTTTATTACATTTATTGTACTGTGTGTGTCTTTTGGTGTACTCTAGACCAGTGGAATCACCCGAGGCCATGACGGAAACAGATACCATTTCTTTTACGGAGGCACAAATAACAGAGCTTATTGAAGGTCCATCATTTTTTGAAAATTTACAATTACCAACATTAAATCAAGGTGCCACAGGAGATGCTCTTCTTAATTTGAAGAAGAAGCATTTCCGCACAGAAATGCATGGCCACATACTTAAGGAATATTTGAGATCTAGCATCATTCCACAAGGGGTAGAGGTTAAAATTATTCCATGTCTTTTCTTGGATGACAATGATTATAAAGTGGCTTTCAGTCAAGTCGCCACCAAATGTAGTCGCGATTTGTTAGTGCTAACTATAACAACAGCCCAAAGAGTAAGTGGTAAAATTCTGAAAACCCTGTCAGAACAAGAAAAATCTTTCTTGACAAACACTTTAATTACGGAATCTAAACAAAAGTTGGAACAGATTGAAAAATCCTTTCAGGAGTTTAAGAAATTAACTATTGAAAAAAAGACCAATAAACTAAAGAAAGACATTTCACTATTCAAAAAAGAACAGGTTTATTCTTACCTTGTGGAAGACTTTAACCCCCAAAAGGTTTGGAAAACAAATGCAAATTGGAATATGGGACCTACAAATACCAATAAAAAAAGATGGGTCACATTTTCAGATACTTCATCTAGTAACTCGGGGAATGAGGAGTCCAACAATCAAACCTCGGTAATCACCCTTTTCGAGGAAGGGGCGACCGAAGAGGCCGCAGAAATGCCCCCGAAGGTCAAATGACACACAATATGCGCATGCAGAACATCCCCGGACAAGGGATGATGCATCAGGATTTCCAGACGCGGAATCGAGCTTACAGGTGGTAAATGAAACAATGCCCATCTTCAATCTTTCCTCTCGCACGTTAACATCAGCAGAAATATCGATCCTGAAATGTGGTTTATCATTTGTTCCTACCCAAAACCCAAGTGCTATGTCCACCATAAGTGAAAAAAGGGCTTTTTACGTAAATTGAGGTTGAAGTTTTTCTTTTTGAATAATACGGTTCTTAGAGAGCCTAATATTTCAGGCCTTTCGAGGCCCTCCACTTTTACTCCCAATTCCAGTGACCTGCCATCAGAGGTATTGATTTTTGAAAAACTAGTTCTCAAAGAAATAGAGAAAGTTATTTGTCATCCCAGAAATCAACAAGGACCCAATTTGAGGCTATCTGAGTTCCAGGCTATTCAGACACTAGCCTCGGATCAGTCTATAGTCATCAAGGCCGCAGATAAGGGAGGCGGGATAGTGGTCTGGGATGCTGATTTTTTATGATCAAGAAGCACTTAGACTTCTACACATCCAAGGGCACTATACCAAAATTGTGAAAGATCCATCAGAAATGATAAAACTGAAGATACTCAAACTCACTGAGGAAGGAAGCCATTCTGGTTTTCTTTCAACCAAAGAAGTTCAATTTATCAATTTTTCGGAAGACCATACGCCCTTATTTTACATTATGCCTAAAATACACAAAGACATCGAGAACCCCCCGGGACGACCAATAGTCTCGGGTTGCGGTTCATTACTTGAGCCCTTATCGAAATATATTGATTTTTTTATCAAGCCATTGGCGATGGCAACTCCCACCTTCCTCCTTGATTCAAGAGATGCCATTAACCTTGTGGAATCCAAAGCATTTGACTCCAGCACTCAAATATTAGTTACACTTGATATTGAAGCGCTCTATACGAATATCCCTCAGGACAGAGCGGTGGGGAGCTTACGAACAATGCTAAATCGGCGTCCTATACCACACATGGTTCTGACAGAGTTCTTATGTAAAGCAGCTGAGCTGGTCCTTAAGAATAGTTTCTTTAAATTTAAGGAGGAATTCTTCTTACAATGTAAGGGCATGGCTATAGTCTGTACCTTCGCACCAAATCTGGCCATTATTTTTATGGCACTTGTGGAGGAAGAAAAAATTCTGTCAGCATTTAATCCATTTAGAGTTCAAATTAAAGTGTATCGTTGGTACATAGACGACATACTAATGATTTGGGAAGGATCCACAACATCATTGGTTTCATTTGTACAATGGCTCAATGCTATAGATTCAGATATTCATTTTACTTTTGAATATTCAGTTTCCAGGATTCCTTTCCTGGATCTGTCTATCTTTGTCGAAGAAGGGCACCTTTGCACAGAATTACACACGAAACCCACAGAGAGAAACACAACATTGAAATACGAAAGTCAACACCCTGCCAGTCTACTTCGCAACTTACCTTATGGTATGTTTCTACGGCTATGCCGTAATTGTACAGATATCACAAACTTTGTCAAACATGCAGCGATTTTGGAAAAAAGACTACTAGACCATGGGTACCCCAAGAAACTGATAAAACATTCTAAAAAGAGAGCTCGATACACCAACCGAGACTTGTTACTGCTACCCAAGCATGACACGGAAAAGAAAGATGAGTTAGTATGTGTCTCAACTTTCTGTCAACACAGTAACGCTATCAGAGGCATTATTTTAAAAAACTCGCGTATTCTAAATACATCAGGGACTATTACATCAAAACCTCTGTTTGCTTTCAAAAAAAGTTAAAATTTGAAGCAAAAGATGACTCGTGCCAGTAGAATTCTTCCGAAAATTCATGCCATTCGCGATACTAATTCTAACTCAGTGGTGGGACACTATCCATGTACTTCATGTGTTGCGTGTAAGTTTTCTAAAAAAAACTACGTCGTTTGACTCACAGAATAAAAAGTGAGATCTTCGTACTTTTACTACGCGTAAGAGCAAGAATGTCATTTATGCCATTCGTTGCCCATGCCAGCTGCTATATGTGGGGAAAACAACCAGAGAGGTGAGTACCCGCATTAATGAACATCGTTCTAAGATCAGGACACGCAATCTCAATGCTCTCATGGTGATCCATTTTTTCGAGATGGGACATACGGCAGAACAATTGGAATGGTTTTGCATAGAAAAAGTTTATGCCCAAAACCAAACCCAACTGCTCAAAAATTTGGATTATAAAGAACAACATTGGGTCTTAACACGTTGGAACCATGGCACTCGAGTAACTAATCACTATTTATCACACTTTTTGTGATTGATGGGCCCTTGTACCGTAGCAGTCCTAATTGGTCTAATTTAGTAAGGTAAGCAGTAAGTAGGGACCATAGCCCCATTTCACTCCAATTAAGACTTTACATCACGTCCCTAGGATTCTCGTGAGAATCCTTCCAATCAGGGGTAATGTGAAGCCACCACAATGGGCTGAAAGAGATGCCAATTACCATTACTGATTGTAATCACACATGAACATATATTGTGTTGGCCGGCTCCTTATGTGCAAAAAGGGCTGACTCCACGATGTGAGTATGTTGGTCTTGCACTAAGATGCGGACATGTTTCGAGGCGTTCCGCCTCAGTGCATGGTGCATTTTCGCCCTGACAGTACGCATCCAGCGTTTAAGTCACGTGCGCGCTCTCGCAAGTGCGCTAACATTTAGGAAGCGGGTCCATAGCCTTGGGCGATGTGGCTCATTGTGGTGTCATGTGACACAATACGTGATCACGTGTCCCAGCAGACGCTAATTTATTAGTCTCGGAGACCGATGAGGCGTTGCTTTATGCTGTTGCCTCACGGATTTAACTGTCGGACGGGTGACTAGTTGCCACGAGTGGGACGAGATTTTCTGTTTTGCCTCAGGTAAGCGCTGCGATGTCGGGCGTTGACATTCAGAGGCCTCCTGTTATTAAGGGAGAACTGCCTTTATTCAAACTACTTGTTTGGGTACTTTGAAGGTTGTATTCTAGTTAGAGTTTCTTAACTTCGATGAGCTTACTCTGATTGGCACTGAATGCCGGTAAAAATTGTCTAGTTTTCACCGGGGGAGGCTTATTAACTAGTGTGACTGAAATAAGTCCAACTTGTGCACAGAAAAATGTCTGCTTGATGGTTCTAGCACGTATAATATCAGTGTGACTAGAATGAATTTATATTTTTACATATTTAAATGCCTGCTTTTCGCTTAGGCATGTTTAACATCGGTGCAGTTCATCTTGGACTCGTGTAGTCACCAGTACACCCATCCCCGCTGTTTGAGCCATTAACTGGACACTTTTGGTAAGAATTGTCAGCCTACTACTTTTTCTTGATTTATACTGTAGGCCTGTACCTGGTGACATTGATATACCAATTAACACTTCACAGGTTGGAGCAATCCTGGCGTTTAGCATTGTTGCGTGCAGGAACTTCCTCTGGGACGCTGTCAATTAGCTCACACAGGTGGACCCAGCCACAAATGAAAGGGAGATACGAACAGCCTCCCCATGTGTATGTTAAGGTCAGTCAATTTCCACCTTTGTCCCGGCTTTACATCTGGGGTCTCTATCACCATTTCTGTTAGTAGTAGCCTACAGTTAGGACAATTCTGGGTTAGACAAAAAGTATGTGATCCGAGTGTTTCTTCCACATTTTTTCACTACTGGGCCTGTCATAGTTTTCAGTGCCCAGATTTTTCCAAATTATTTTTATGCATGCAATTGGTATCGGCCTGTCCATGGCCTGGTTCCACTGTCACCTTGAGACATCAATTTATGAGGGTAGCACTGCTTTCTGTCTGACACCTCAGGTTCACCCCAGAGAACTCTCGGGTGGAGAGCAGGTTGTTGTTTGTGTCTATTAATTGATTATTTTTAATAATGTTATATAGTGGTTGTAGAATGAGAGTTTATATGTCGTTTCATGTCATTATCTAAGCTAAGGGAATTTTGTATTCATGTTTCCCTTTTCTTTCTTCTTCCCACCTCCCCCATTGGTAGAATGTAAACTTCTTTACACCTAATGAAGATGTCACTACAATAAAGTATATACGTCGAAACCGGTTGAGTGTGGATTGGGATGAGGTCGTGGTCGGAAACTTCTGGGACCCATCTCAATTGCCTAGGCCACTGATGTTATCTATTGAGGCCCGTCAGATCGATTGAACATTCTTTCTATAAATTCTTCAGATGAATTATATGTCATGAATTTTCTTATAGATTTCACATTGTACACCCATTGGTGTTTGGTATGAGTGGCTTGTTGGACGGATGTATGTGGATGAATGCTTGGACGATTGAATAGGATGATTTTTACTATTTAGATGTGTTCTTTTTAAACAAAAGTTGTTTCCTGCTATGTAAATTGTTTTTTACAAGTGCAGATTAAATCATGATTTGTCTCATACATTAAATTTGTATCAGGTTTAATAAAAATCCTCGATGCCACAACCCTTGAATTGTTTCCTTTGGATGTCCTTCCGCGATCCAATTTCATATTAATACTCCTATCCAGAGTGTGGGGTTTCCTGTGTCTTTCAGAAAACACTCTAATGATATCAGCAACATGGCTTCTTGGTGTTTTAGTCCAAGCTGTCCGTATAGGTGTCTCTGATCATGGTCTGTGGCTCTTCATCCATGCATGGACAGATATGTATGTCCCTTGGTCGGTATGGCTGGATGAGGGGATACCTCTCAACGTACTTGTCAATCATGGGTCAGCTGGGAATTCATCCGAAATAGAATGGGTGATTGCAGTTTTTTCTGGCCTTCTTCCTTGTCATGAATTTAGTAGGAGGGGGGTGGTGGCAGGCTTCCCATCCCTCTTCAGGCTAATACCCTTTGACTTGTGGATGGATTTGGATGCCATTTTCTAAACCAAAGGACTGTCAAGGGTCCCCCCAAACTAAACATTTTGGGATCAATTTGTCAAAAATTAAATAGTTATTAATAATGGTGTGAATTGCAAAGCAGCGGCCACCTAGTGGGCCCAAAAGAAACTAATTGGGGCAACATCTACAGTGGACAAGGCCAAAGGCCATGGCTAGTGTGGCTCGTTAGTGTTTTAAAATATATAGTAGACACGCCCAAAGGCCCTGGCTAGTGGGCCCAAAAGACATGTATAGTGGCCATGACCAAAAGCTGCACCCACCTAGTGGGTGTAAAAGAAACATATTGAGGGAACATGTACAGTGGCCATGGCCAAAGGCCATGGCTAGTGGCCCATAACATAAACTATGGTATAACACAACCCTTGAAATTCACTGAAAAACTTTAGTTAAAGTGCAGTTACATTGACCAGATTTAACGCAACAATACCCTTGAAAATCAAAGGATTTAGGAAGTCATGACCAGCTTAATTTGACGCGTTCCGTTGCAAAGCCCATGAGAACATACATATAATAAGAGAAGGGATTCACAATGGCATTATCGGGGACATGACATTATGGGAGACATAAACGGGAGCACGCTGAGTTAAGCTGATTATGACTTCCCATATCTGCTGAATTTCAAGTGTTTTGTTGCATTAAATCTGATCAACTTAACTGCATTTTTACTAATATATTAATTGAGATTGCAGAGCCAAGTATTCTTATTAGAATACAACGTAATGGTTGCCAGTCAATTCGTCGAAAAAAATTGGTCGACCAGACAAATGGTCGAAGCAAATTGGTCGAAAACCATTTCGTCGAAATTTTTTTTTTCTATTTTAACCCTTTATTTTTTTTTTTTTGGGGGGGTCCCCCCCCAACCCCCTTTTTTTCTCTAAAAACCCCTTTTTTAACTAAACGAAAACCCAAAAAATAAATATATAAATAAAAAAAAAAATTCGACCATTTGGTTTTCGACCAAATTGCGTCGACCAAATTGCAGTCGACCAGTTTTTTTTCGACGAGTTGACTGGACACCCAACGTAATGTATTGCAATCAGTGAACCTTATCCTCAATGTGACACCAGGAAAATATATGCGGACATATTCTTAATCACTCAAACTTTCCAGACCTTACCTCGGGTTTTGGTCCAAGGGGTTTCAATGAGCTTAGACAAAAAGCATAGAATAATTGCATGTGTGACTGGACTTTGTCAACAGTCTTGTAGGCAGAGGCAAGAGTCTCCTAGAGGAGTTATAGGATAGGCAGAATATTAAATATGGATTTAGTTGAGGGAGAGTTAGAAAGTCAACATAGTATTTAATTGAGGGAGTTATATCAAACTGAATTAGAAATGCCTTTATGTTGAGGTACAACATTAAAATAGGATTTAGTTTGGGGAAGGGTAGAAGATTTGAATATTCCATATTTTATGACTAGCAGAGAACATACAATTGTTTGGACAGGCTGGAGATTACAATTCATTCTCTGTAACTGGATGTGACATTGCCTTATGATAAAAAAAAATAAAAGTTTCAAAGAGATAAGCATAGAACTGTTTGGAGGCACAAGGTTACATTCAGTGCAGTAACAGAGTGTTTATTTTGTGTGATGAATGGGACAAAAATCACACTACGAAGATGAGTGACTAGATAAAATACTAGTTACGAAGAAAAATGCTAAGAATGTCTTGTAGGCAAGAGAAAACATGTAATGGTTTGAGCAGAGTGTATCTAACTTTGCGATGGTAGAGACAAAATACTGGGTACGAAAATTGTTTGGGGTGGGAGGTTCTATTTAGAGGTTGTTCCGGAGTGTGGCAACATTCTGTGATTGATGAAACAGAAACACTAGTTGCAAATGAAATTTCTTAGAATTGTTTGTTGGCAGAAGGTCATATTTAGTGACTGTAAATGAGTGTGACATTTTTTGATGAGCCAAAATGCTAGTTGCAATAATGTGTGTTGATACAAATACTATTTGAAAAAACAAATCTTAGAATTGCTTAAAGGCCGAAAAATACATTCAGTGGTTGTAACACAATGTGAAACCTTTTGTGACAGAGAATGCAAAACACTAGTTGCAATAGCAAACTAAGAAACATGTCACTTACTGTGGATGCAATTGAGCATGTCACCTTTTTTTGTGATGGATAAAGCGAAATAATAATAGCAATACGACAATCATAAAACTGTTTGTGAATTGAGGTTCAGTGGCTGTCCCTCCTGAGAGGTTCAAGGGCTCTGATTCGTCTGGACTAAATAAAGTCAACTCTCAAGTGAGTTTGGGCAAGACTTTGGTCCGATTCCAAATTCAAGGAGCTCATACAAGTCTGCCAAATCCAAGCATTCCACAAAGCAACATTAATAAAAGTCCAATATTTATGGAAACCCAAAATGATAACAACAATGAGGAACAAGACGCCATAGAATGGTTAGAGGGTATCAGAACTCTAAACACAGTCAACATTTAACCCAACCACATTCAAGAATCCCGACTCCAGTGGTCTTTCGCTTCAGAGGGACAAATGACCTATGTATTGCACAGCAAGGTCGAACTCATCCAAAGAAAACATAAATCTAAAACTAGGAAACATTCCAGCCACACAGAAATTTGAACAAAGAACCCATCATGCACCAGTTCAAGAGCTAAAGTCAAGGGGCATTGTTTTTGTGGCAGAGCCTTTCCAAAAATTCTCAGGCTGCCTGAGAATCCGCATCTACAGCCCCTGTGGCGTGGCGACCCCTCGGAGTGTGTGGGAACCCTTGATGAGAGGCTTAGTAATGTGTCTCTATGGTACATTCATTACCACAATGTCTCCTGCGTGTGAGCATAGGAGCAGGCCACAAGCTGCCAATTAAATTCATTAAAGAAAACATCCCAGCATTAGCCTCAATACCGAGCACACAGAATGTCCAAACGGGTATATTTATTGGATCTGTGGTTTATAGACTTTTAAGTGAATTGAGACAAATGAAATGAGTTCAACTTAGGTCTGTGTGCATTTCATGCGTAAAGCACGTTGTCAAACATAAATTAAATCTTGTTCATTATCTTCCAAAAGCACTCTTTGATGTTATTTTAAAAGATCAAGGAACAGACGATGGAGTCATGTTGATTCCAACGTTATTTTCACAGAAGAGACCTCCTAGTTGTGGACTTTTGTGCAAAAGATTACCTCAATGCAATTGTCCCCCTTTCCACTACTGTTGGGGGGCGGTCCTGAGCCCCCCACTGCGTTCCCGTAAGCCCCCCCACCTGAAAGGACACACACACACAGCCTTTCGGTTCGGGCTTCCCGGTCGCTCTGCACGCGGCCGGGAATGCCCCTTCATTTATAAATTCGGCGGCGGCGTGCAACGTCACGCCGCCGCGTGAGCCCGTCATTACGGGCAACGCCACACTCCTCCTTTTTCGGGAGGAACCACAACAACGGCACTCTTAACGATAATAACTTTTAACACACAGCTACACTATAAACCACCACTGCACACCCAACACCCCTTTATTGTCAACCACCCGGATCCCTTCATCACAGTTTACTGGCTAAGTGTCCAAGAACATACTCGCTGAGGTAAGCAGGTTTCCCTTGCCCAGCCCTCTGGGGGTACCTCCTGCCTACCTCCGGCCCGTGGTGTCCCTCAGCCACGGCTCCCCGGATTGGGGAGTCTGGGACCTCGTCCCGGAAATCTCCAGCATCGGGGTCCTCTGGTGGGTCGGGTTCAGGCGGAGTCTCAGTCCGGGGATCACCCAGTTTCTTGAAGAAGCTCACATTCCGGGTGACGGCAGATCGCCCATCCGAGGCCGTCACCATGGATTCCTTGACAGCCACAACATCCAAAGGCTCGGGTTCATAGGGGAGTGAGAGTTTCCCATGGGGGTGTCGGTTGCGGACTAGAACTTCGTCTCCTGGCTCAAGCCGTTGAGGCCAGAGACCCCTTCGCAGGTTTTCTTGGTCAATTCTCACTCGCCTTTCCATTGCAACCCGCTGGTTATCAATCACTCCCGGTTCTTTCTCCACAACCTCGGGTAGCAGACCCCGGGGGCATCTCTTGAACAGCGCTTCTGCAGGAGCCACTCCAGTTGAGGCATGCGGGGTGGTTCGATACACCCGCAGGAATTGGTACAGGGTCCGTTGTAGGGGCTGACCCTGTCCCTGGGCGATTCGGAATGTCTTATTAAGAGTCCGCATGAGTCTCTCTGCATCGCCATTGGCTCGGGGCCACAGCGGTGACACCTTCCTGTGCTGCACCCCACAGCTCTCCATGAGCTCGGAGAACCGCTCACTTTGGAAAGGAGCCCCATTGTCTGAGCACAGGGTGTGGGGAAACCCGTGGGCTGCAAAGATCTTCTCCACCGCCACCACCACATGCTCAAACGCCACTGATTCGACGAACTCCACCTCTGGATATCTAGAGTACTCATCGACAATTGCCAGGAAGTGGGTGCCCACCGACGTCGATCCAAAGTCCGCGTGGATGACCTCCCAAGGCCGGGTGCCTTGGGGCATCACCTCTATTGCTGGCTCCCGTTGCAGAGGAGAGGCTGCCTGACACCACACGCATGCCGCTACAAAGTCATCAACCCTCTTCTCTAGTTCAGGAAACCAGACCTTCAACCGGAGTCACGCCTTGGTCTTGGCTGCGCCTTGATGTCCATGGTGTGCCAAAGTGATGACCTCCTTCACTTTTGACAGGGGGACGACAATCCGGTCACCCCGGAGCAGCAGGCCCGACTCCGAAAACGACAACTCGTCCTTCACTTTCCACAGCTGTTCAAGTGTTGTTTTGGCCTCATGTGTCCGCCTGGCCACAGCCTCGAGGACGGACTTCCAGGAGCCGTGTTGCATCGAGTGCCTCAGTACTTGAAAACATTCGTCTTGGGCCGCCGCGGCCTCCAGCTCCGCCAGCGGCATCGCGTTTGGTGTGGCCATCTCCACCACCATCCGTACATGGCTGTCAGCCTCTTCTTCGCAGATATCATGCCCCTTTCCCCCGCACACCCCCGGGTGGCGGGATAGGTAGTCCGCCGCATTGTTGACAGAATACTCAAGGAGGGCGAGCATCCACCTCTCAATCCTTGCCGGTGGCTTTGACGATGACCCAACCAGGATTGGAAGCAACGGTTTGTGATCGGTTACCACCGTCACCGGACGACCCAAGACATAGAGTCGAAAATGTCTGCAGCCCCACAGCACTGCAAGGGCCTCCCGCTCGATCTGGGAGTACCTCTGCTCAGTCTCTGAGAGTGCCTTGCTGGCATATGCCACGGGCCGAACTCCCCCGTTGCGATCCACCTGAGTTAGCACGGCCCCCAGGCCAAAAGGACTGGCATCAACAACGATCTCTGATTCCAGGGCTGGGTCGAAGAATGCCATGGTGTCTTCCGTCGTGAGGGCAGCTTTGATGTCCTCAAAAGCGGCCTGCTCAAGTGGGCCCCAGTGCCACGTTGACTCCTTCTTCGTCAGGGCCCGGAGTGGTTCCGACCTTGAGGCGAGGTTTTGGATGAAACGTCCACATTAGGTCACCATCCCCAGAAAACTCCTCACATCAGACACCGATTCGGGAGGTTGTGCCGATTTGATGTCCTGGACCTTTCTTGGATCGGGCGATACCCCTCCCTCCTTGAACACAAAGCCGAAGAATTCAATGGAGGTGCGCATGAACTCGCATTTTTCCTTATGAAGGGTAAGGCCCAGTGATTGGAGCCGTTCCAGGGTCTTACCAAGCCTCCTCATATGGGCTACCTCTGTCTTCGCGAACACCAGAATGTCATCGCTGATGTTGAGGACGCCCTCGAGATCTGCCAGGGCACCCCTGATGATGTTCTGGAACACCTCGGCGACAGATGACACTCCAAAACTCAACCTCTTGTATCGGTACAACCCCCGGTGGGTGGTAAACGTTGTTATGTACCTGGACTCAGGGTGGAGAACGACCTGGTGGTAACCTGCTTGGAGATCCAGTTTCGAAAAGAACCGAGCCCCTTGTACTTCCGCAATTATGTCGTTGATCGTGGGTGTGAGATGCTGCTCCCTCTTTATTGCCTTGTTAGGGAGCCTCATGTCGACACAGATGCGGACCGAATCAGGTTGCTTAGGCTTTCTGGCCACCACGATCGGAGACACCCAGGGGGTCGGGCCCTCCACCTTTTCGATGATGTCCAGGTTTACCAAACTGTCCAGCTCCTTGTCCACTTGCTCTCTCAGATGAAACGGTACCCTACGGTGTTTCAGGGCAATAGGTTGGACCGACTCATCAATGTGAAGCCGAACTGGCTCGCCGGTCATCTTCCCGATCCCACTGAATAGTGCTGCGTACTTGTCTAGGAGATCATTGATGTCTTCCATGTAGACTGAATAGGCGAAACTGACAATCCCCAGGGCCTCGGCAGCGGCACAGCTGAGCAGGGTGTTGTCACTCACAGGAGTCACATAGAAGCGAGCCTTGATCTGTGAGCCGTCATGTTCAACACAGGCTACAAAGGCACCATCCAGTGGTATCGGTTCCAGCCCTCCAAACGCAAATATGCGAGCCTTCGGTGTGTCCAGACCTGGGAGGGGTTCAAGCGTGTCATAATGTCCTCTGGCCATTACATTGACCGAGGCCCCCGTATCCACGAGCACCGGGACTGGGGAGTGGTTGACCTCCACCACACATCTGGGCTGTCTCCGGCTCTTCCTTTTCAGAATTTCCACGCTCGAGACGAAAAAGATGTTCTCCTCGTCCTCCTCCTCGGCACCCTCCACCTGGGGATCCACTTCGCCCTGATCTACCTGGGCCACATTCGGCTGCAGGTTCTGGCGTGGAATCCACGTCCGTGGCTGGCCTCTCGGCACCATCACCGGCAGGGCAGCACGGCATACCATTGAAAAATGATCGGCCAGTCCACATCTGCCACAGGTCTTTCCCACCGCCGGACATTCTGTCGGGTGAGGAAGGTCGTACCCGCATTTCTGGCACGACTCCGCGGCTCTGCCTGCCCTGTCACGGGGTCCTCCACCAGGACGTCTCATGCCTCTGCCACCTCGCCACACGACGCACACCTCCTCCGATCTCACTGACCGGGATCCTGCCTCCATCTTATTGGCCCGAGCCTCTGCCACCTCATGGCAACGGCCGAGCTCCAGTATGCGGGGCAGAGTGATGCCTGGCTCTCTCAGGAACTGCATCCTGAGTTTGCCGGAGGAGCATGCCTGGATTAACATCGTGCGCATCATGTCTTCTGCGTCCGTCCACGCACATCCTAGGGAGAGGCGGCGCAAACGACCATAGAAGGTGTCCAGTGTCTCATCATCCTTCTGTTTGGCCGACAGCATAACAAATCTCTCATAGTCCACATTAGCAAGGGGGAGGAAATGTGCAAGGAGTGCCGCCTTGGCCGCATCATAGGAGGCATTAGCAGGTGTGAGGGATTCAAATATTTCCTGGACCGCAGGCCCTGCGGAATACAGCATGGTGGCCACTCTGCTGTCATCGTCCGTCACCTGAGAGGCCCTGAAATACATATCGAGGCGACTCATCCATCTCCTCCACCGGGGGCCCATACTCGAAGGTGGCCCCGATGCATCAAATTCCGGAATGGGCTGCAGAGCAGCGTGGGCCGCAGGTGCTCTCGCCTGAGCCATGATTGGGATTCCAGGTTGGGCAGCTGGCAGCACTGCGGGAGGTCCTTGCAGGGGCAGCTGTGTAGCCGGTACCGGCTGTTGCATTGAAATTATTGGTGGCTGCCCAGGCTGTTGAGGAATCGGCGCAGCCCCTGCCCCGTCACCCGAATCTTCAGAGTCAAACATAGGTCTGAGCGCACAGGCACCCCCACCAGTTGTCCTGGAGGCTGCAACTCAGCCACCTTTCACCAACCACAGTGTGAGTGCATATAACAGTCAAATCCAATACCAGGTACACACTACGAGCCTGACAGCTCACCTGGGACGGGCACCAGCTCCAAGGACCAGGAACACAGCATGCAGGTGTGAATGTCTCTCAATCACAACCTTCTCCGATGATGAAGAGGATGAAGAAGATACCACAGCAACTTGATGATGAAGGGGACGAAGAAAAACTGCTGTCTCCATCCGCTGGCATCCACCAATGTATAGGTGTCCCAAAAATTAAGCCATGAGTATGGAGTAGGCTAAGCAGGTCCAGCCATATTAACCCTTCTCCTGGCTTTCACACGACGTAGTTGCACCAAAACTACATAAAAATTCACAATCCAAACATGGGTGTGCAGATCATGCTGCCTGCAAGCAGAATTGCCAAAAATTTGGCCCGGATTCACTTCCCCCTCCAAACCGGAGCTCGGAGAACATCCGCGGCCTGTCAGACAAAATGGCCCCCGGCCGCGTGTACGAGCCGCAGCCACGGCGTAAGACGGAGCATCCAGGCGCTCCGTTCATGCAGAAAAAATTTGGAAGCCTGCACCGCCGGGCCGGGCATCCGCACTCGCTCGTCGCCACTGTTGGGGGGCGGTCCTGAGCCCTTCACTGCGTTCCCGTAAGCCCCCCCACCTGAAAGGACACACACACACAGCCTTTCGGTTCGGGCTTCCCGGTCGCTCTGCTCGCGGCCAGGAACGCCCCTTTATTTATAAACTCGGCGGCGGCGTGCAACGTCACGCCGCCGCGTGAGCCCGTCATTACGGGCAGCGCCACAACTACGTTGTGGAAAAGGGAGAAGCAAAACATACGCAAAATTGTTTTACTCTTCACTTTTACTCAACGTTAATGGAAAATGTACATGCTGTCTGCAAACCATGCTTTGCAGGCAGTGTTTACAATGGATTCCTGTGTCAGCCTCCTGATTTTACCAGGTGGTCATTTCAGAGACATTCAGTAGGAATCCATTGCATTAAGCCCAGCATGAACATACATGCCTTTGTTAAAGCATCCACATTCCTGAGGTGGAGCAGGAAGTGGAGGCAGACATGTTATGTCCACCCCACTCCTTAACTTCGCCATGCAAATGCACCAAAATGGGATGCATCAAAAAGATTGGTGGTAATAACATTTACCACCATTTTGTCCTATTTACTTCACCTGTAACATGACCCCCATTACATTTGAGCCACTCCCCTTTCTCATCTGTGAATTAGCTACATAATGAGGGTGATCTACTCACTAATTTCATTGTTCATATGCTGAGTGAGAGGATTTCCAAACTTAGCCAGAGGTATTTATTTGCATTATCTAGACTGGATGATGACAGGACCACTTTAGATCATTCTCAGTAACCCAAAATACATGTTTGTAGGGTGTCAGGATTGTTTGGGCATTCGCCCCCCTCTTTTGAGGTAAAACGCTACCTCTGCCTTTGTCATACACATACTAACGTTACTGGCTGCCAGTGGTGGCTGGTACGTTTGGGCACCAGGTCCACAAGCTGCTGCCCCCCTTGTTCCTAAACTAGGTGAACTATGGAAGGTTTGATTGAATAAAACATATATCTTTGACCTAGGACAGCACACGTGCGCCCCTGCTTGAGAAGGACGATGTGAATTGTGCATTCGTGGTGGCTCAGACCAGCTTTAGAGTCGATAGCACTGCTGATACTTCTTTGAGGAGTTTCGGTGGAGGCCTGCTAAGCAGGGCTCACTGTGGGGCCCCATATGGTGTGTTATGCGGCTCCCTTCACCAGTACAAATAAATATACCTTCCATTTATGTAGCACTCTCGATTTTCTCTGGCACACTCGATTTTCTCAGGTTCCGAAAAGATACATGGAGACCTCACCATAGTTTTTTCAAAGTTTGGAGTTACTGACTTTTGATGAGGCTTTCAGGCAAAAGGTCTGGGAACAGGAGAACACATGGGCCTCATTACCAGTTTGGAGGCAGCCATTAGCACCATGGCTGCCTCCAAACCGGGCTCCATTACCGGGTTCCTGCAATGGGGACTTACCGGGTCATTCGGACATAGGAGGACCCGGTAATTCCTCCTTGCAGGAACCATTCCCCATTCCCATTTGAGCCCCCGTCGGGCTCAATGGGAATGGGGAGGGAGGTAACAACGGGCACATTACAAGTGTCCCGTTGTTACCTCCCTCTTCTCCTCGCGGGACCCTGAAAAAAGACGTCTGGTTTTACCAGACGTCTGGTAAACCTCGTAATCGGTGCTGACGGAAAGAAGGGGGCCTGTCCCGTACCGGCCCCCTTCATACCGTGAGCGCTGGGGTCGTAATGAGGCTCTCTCTTGTAATTCAATCCATCTTCTTCCAGATTGCAGCAGCTTTCATAATACTATCCCTCGGGTCTGGGACTGAGACTATAGCCATCCCAGCTCCCATTGTGTCTCTTCCAGCCACTTCGGGATCAGCCTTTGCATTCTAAGTTAGGAAAGCTGTCATCCTAGTCATACAGTCCTCAGAGACCTCCCGGGTAAAGGGGGGAATGCCCAGGATTCTAATATTCGCTGTAAGACTTATTTCTTACAACCACTTTATCTTACGCTTCCACTGCAGCACAGAAGCAGCTGACATACTTAATGTTTTTTCTGGGCACCTTCAACCCATTCACCTCACCTGCCACAGTCTAATGGGAACGTTCCATCTCTAATACCTTACTTTTCAAATGCATGGCTTCCACATTCTCTTTCCACTGCTGTTACAGCCCCTCCTACAGTATCAACGTTTGAATGAATACCCTCTGTTAAAGCCAGGTGTGCTCCCTCTCAGTGACATGTTCATTGGTAGATTTTCACAGTCTTTATCCGGGAAGAGAGAAGATCTGTCCACTCGGGCAGCCACAACACTCTCTATGGTGGTAACAGTGGTCCTCTTACTCCACAAGGGGACCAAGTCCCAGGAAAAAAAGAAAATAAACGGGAGTAAAATCTTCTGCGGAGAAAGGCAGGAATTCTCCTTGGTCTGTAAAACCGCGGTGGGATATGGATACCACAATCAGGATAAGTAGCAGCAAGGGCGGGAACGGAGGACAGAGAGTGGAACACTGAAACACCGGAAGGATCCAGAAATAGGCAAGGTGGGCAAGGCAATAAGAAGAAGGGGTACAGGGAAAGGGATTCACAGGAAAACATATGTCTTAACAAGTTGTGATGCACAGGTTTAACTGGAATCCTTTGTTTAAAGGGGCGCCAGCATCTTTCTCCGATCCATCTATCGTTCCAATGACATCATGGAGGTCATTACGACCCTGGCGGTAGCATGCCGGTAAATACCGGCACGGCTGCCTCCGGAGTCATTAATTTTCCGGCGCCCTGGAATGGGCAATTACTGGGGCGTTACAGCCCGGCGGACCCGGTAATTGCTCATTCTCGGGCGCCGGATAAAATTACTCCCTATTCCCATTTGGGAATGGGGAGGACGGATGCATTCATGAATGGTGCCGTTGCATCCGTCGAGTTCCGCAAGCGGGTGCCGTTCTGTCCACCAGGTCAGATATGGCGGGCTGAAAGGCTCCGCTAGCAGAACTCGTAGTTTTCTGGTCTGGAAACAACGCTACCGGTGAGCTAACCGGTACCGTTGTTTCCAGACCAGCAAACTTGTAATGAGGTCCACACTGAGTGGGTCTGCGTACACTGGCAATGTCAAACGCTTAGAACACTATCACTTTCTTCTAGTGGAGTATGTGTAAGGGAACCAATTCCATTGCTGCCACAGAGAGGCAGGGTGAGTCCTGACATTATGCCCCCTTCCAAGACTCGTATAACCCGGTTTCTAAACGTGTCTCAGATGGGAGGATCAGACCAATTTTGGGCCATGTACTTGTGGCAGAGGTTTCCAGGATTGTTCACTGGCAGGGTATCCTTTCCACCTTATGAGATATTGGAGCACACCTGCATGGTATCTCGTATCACAAATCTGCTGGACCTCATAGTCCTCTTTTTCATCCTTTATAACTGGTGGTGGAATCCTCCTATTCTCTTGATGTTGTGTACAAGGAATATATGCTTTTAGGCAAGACCTATGGAATATGGGATGTATTTGTTTTCAGGATGAAGGAAAATGGAGTTTGATGGCCACAGGATTGATGGGAGTCTTAAGTTTATAAGGTCCATAGTAGTGAGGAGCACATTTTCAACAAACCAGATCTATGGGTATGTTCTGGAATGATGGCCAAACTTGGTCTTCATTTTTGTATGCAGGAGGTACGGTGTGTTTTTTTTTTATCAGTTTGCTTTTTTGTGCGGTTGTGTGCCGTGCGGATGGTCTGAATGCTTTTTTTGTATCTTTCACAGCTCCTGAAGGTGTGTTTTTACTGCTGGCACTGAAGAAGCCACATAAGTACTCAATGGTAGCCAATGGGGATGGAAGCCATAAGAAACAAAAAATGGGCTGTAACCCAGAGATGACTGCGATTTGATGTTATATGAAAATTCTGCTATGGGTAGGAGAGTTATCCAATTATCTTGTGCTGCAGTGACATAACAGCGTAAAATTGTTTTAAGATCTGATTGATTTGCTCTGCCTGGCCGTCAGTCTCGGGGTGGTTCCCTAAAGAAAGGGCTCTTTTTATACCCAGTTCTTTGCATAACACAGTGTTAGGAAAGATTTCCAAATATGTGTAATTTTCCCTCCAGTTGTGTGCCCCCCAACTTTTTTGCTGCTGTTTAACACCATAGTCTGACTTTGCCAGGGGAGCCCAGCCTTCTGCTGCACTCCTCTGGTCTTTTCACTCACGTTTGATGGGTAAACTGACATGCCCTTAAGACAGTCAGTACTGGGAGACTATGTTTCCCTTAGTCCTTTTCCAATGTTGCATCTTTTCTGCAACATGTAACAAGTATACAATGTACCTTCCAGTGCAGTACACTTGGGTCTCTTAGTCATTCCCAAAGGCCCTGGATACTCTCAAATGATTTTTGAGGAGATGTGCAGATGTGTCACGGACAGGGCTGGTGGCAGCTTATCTTTTCATATAATTTTAAGCCTTTCCTTCCAGGTAAAGCGTGCCCTCAAGTGGAGACCGTCCTCAAATAGTTGGAACCTATTCTCCATCACCTCACCCACCTTCCTGAGCTGCTACAGACCCCTGAAGAGACCCCGTTTTGCCCACTGGAACTACCGAGTGCGCTTGCATTGCCTGTACTTTTGAGCATTAGGCTCCCCTCTTCTTAGGGATCGGTCTGCCTCTTAGTTAGGAGTGTGTTGGATGTAGAAGGGGCTAAATACTATTTGCACTGCCTGTTTCCTTCCCCTTTAGGTTGTGGACCCATTTTGTGCATTAACCCTTTAGACCCCATTGATCTTGTATATATGTATTCAGATAGGATTGTGTTGGCTTAATAAGTATTATGTTATGTTATGTTACTTTGCATTTGTATAGCGCCTTATGTACCATTGGTATGGTCTGAAGGCGCTGGTAGGTTCAAAGCCCTCGGGAACCAAAGTTCAAGTCAGTAGAGAGAGCAGAGAGAATCAAAGGTGCTTGTGAGCACCGGATATGTGTGCAGCTGGTGTGGCATTCGTGTAATAGCTGCTTCATAGCGGTAGGTGTGGTGGTTGAGAGATCAGAGGTATGTGTTTGTTCTGGCAGGTTTTATCCAGATTGGTTCTGGCTGTGTTAGGCCTGAGGAGAATGCCTGGCTGGGCGGTGTGAAACCAGCAGTGATTAGTTAGAGCGATGTGGAGTATGAGGCAGATGTTGGTATGAGAACAGCTATACCGAATGGTGTCATAGTATCTCTGTGATCTAGTTGAATGGTAGTGTAAAGAGGAGAGTAAGCATGGTTATGTGATAAGATGGTTTACATGCTCTTTCAAACGTTACATGTATTCCAAACCATTCATGTACGTCGCACACTTCTATGCACTCTAGTACATTCCACGCACTCCGAAACATTCCACGCACTCCGAAACATTCCATGCACTCCGAAACGTTCCACGCACTCTGAAACCGTTTCACGCACTCCAGTCTGTTCCACGCACTCCAGTCCCTTCCACGCACTCAGTCCGTTCCACACACTCCGGTCCGTTTCATGCACTCGGATCTGTTCCATGCATTCGGATCTGTTCATGTACTCCGATCATTTCCGTGAATTCCAAGTTGTTTTATGCATCCCGTCAACATTTTTCATCTGTACCTTCCACATATTTCGCCCGTACCTTTCACATGTTACATCAGTACCTTCGACTTACTTCATCCGTTCAATCCACTTACGTCACTATTCCATTCACCTACGTCACTATTCCATCCACTTACGTCCCCATTCCATCCGCGTACGTCCCATTCCATCCACATACGTCCCCATACCACCTACATACTTCACCCACTGCATCCGTTCATACGCACTCATCCGTTCCTCGGACTCGTCCATCCACATACGTCACTCTTTTCCATCTACATACGTCAGCCATTCTATTCACATACATCACCCGTTCTATTCACATACATCACTTGTTCTATCCATATACATCACCCATTACATCCACATACTTCACCCGTTCCGTCCACCCTACGCAACTCATCCGCTCTACGCAACTCATCCATTCTATGCAACTCATCCGTTCTACGCAACTCATCTGCTCTAAGCAACTCATCCGCTCTAAGCAACACATCCGCTCTAAGCAACTCATCCACTCTACGCAACTCATCCGCTCTATGCAACTCATCCGCTCTACGCAACTCATCCGCTCTACACAACTGATCCGCTCTATGCAACTCATCCGCTCTATGCAACTCATCTGCTCTACGCAACTGATCCGCTCTACGCAACTCATTCACTCTACGCAGTCATCTGCATTATGTATTAATGCGCCCTACGCACTTGTCTTCTCTATTGACTTGTCCGCTCTAGGCAATCGTCCGCTTTAAACCGCTCTACACACTCACCCGTTCTATGCACTCATCCGCTCTATACACTCACTCGCTCTACGCACTCACTCACTCTACGCATTCACCCACTCTACGCAACTCATCCGTTCTATGCAACTCATCCGCTCTAAGCAACTCATCCGCTCTAAGCAACACATCCGCTCTAAGCAACTCATCCACTCTACGCAACACATCCGCTCTATGCAACTCATCCGCTCTACGCAACTCATCCGCTCTAAGCAACTGATCCGCTCTATGCAACTCATCCGCTCTATGCAACTCATTCACTCTACACAGTCATCCGCATTATGTATTCATGCGCCCTACGCACTCGTCTTCTCTATTGACTCGTCCGCTCTAGGCACTCATCCGCTTTAACCTGCTCTACGCACTCACCCGTTCTACGCACTCATCTGCTCTATGCACTCACTCGCTCTACGCACTCACTCGCTCTACGCATTCACCCACTCTTACGCACCCCTCCTCTCTTACACTCATTCGCACTTACGCACTTGTCAGCTCTACACACTCATCCGCTCTGCCCACTACTCTGTTCTACACACTCCTCCGTTCCTTAAACACTCCTCGGTTCTGCGCACTCCTCCGTTCTGCGCACTCCTCTGCTCTGCGCACTCCTCTGCTCTGCGCACCCATCACATTGTGCGCACCCATCATGCTCTGTGCACCCATCCGCTCTGTGCACCCATCCGCTCCGCGCACTCATCCGCTCCACGCACTCATCTCTCTATGCAATCATTCTTTCCATGCACTCATCTGCTATATGCACTCATAAGTTCTACAAAGTCGTTGGTTCATACGCACTCATACGCTCCGTACACTCATCCGCTCTATACACTCATCCGCTCTATACATTAATCCGGTCAGCACATTCATCTGCTCCTGCATTCTACACACTCCTCCGCACTTCTGCACTCATCCGCTCTACAGCCATGTCCGCTCTACACACTCATCCGCTCTATACTCATCCGCTCTACACATTCATCTGCTCTATGCACTAATACGTTCTACACACTCCTCCGCACTTACGCACTCATCCGCTCTACACAATCGTCTGCCCTACACACTCAGCTGCTCTACACACTCATACGCTCTATACACTCATCCGTTCAACATACTCATCCACTCAGCATACTCGTCCATTCTGTACACTCATCCGTTCTATACACTCATCCGATCTACGCACTCATCTGCTCAACGCGTTCGTCCGCATAGCGCGCTCATCTGTTCCACGTGCTTCATCCATTCTAACGATTTCATCTGCTCCGTTCACTTCGTTCATTCATCATGCATTATCGATTCAGGCCATGTCACTTGTCATACGCACTGGATCTGTTCCGTGCTCTCTATCTATTTCATGCACTGCTCTTGTCTCATGTACTTGAATCATCTATTCTGTACTTTCCATTTATGCCATGCACTCATACAGTCAGAATCATCTGTCTGTGTACTCATCAGTCTCTTGTATTCATCTTTCCATTACCTCATTACTGTTTCCGTACAATTTATTCTTTTTATCCACTTCACTGCTTTGGTGTACTTTACTCGTTCTATTCTGTTTGTCCTTTTAGTTTACATTAGCGATTATTAGTTGATGATTTCTCACATGGATCTTGATGTTGTATTGTTGTTTGTCTTATTGTTGTTCAGGATCTAGTAGTTTGTTGGATTGGTGTCATTGAGCTGCTGTTATTCTGTTTTGGTTAGTTTGCATACGGGTTAGTTTTAGGGGAAGAGCGAAGTTTTCAGTAGTTTGCGGAAGGACATTAGATCCTCAGTTAGGCGGATGTGGGGTGGGAGTGCGTTCCACAGCGTGGGGGCCAAGGCTGAGAATGATGATCCGCCTAACCTGACTGAGTTTGCTTTAGGTATGACTAGAAGGCTGGCTGAGTTTGATCTTAGAGGACGTGGAGCGTGATAGGGTTTTAGCTTGTCTTGAAGATATTGTGGTCCGGTTTTATGCAATACTCGATGAGAAATGCATATGGTTTTGAAAGTCAGTGTAGAGTCTTAAAGGCTGGGGAGATGTGGTCTCTCGGGCCAAGCGCGAGTAGCAGTTTGGCTGCGGCATTTTGAGCCCTTTGAAGTTTATTCAGTTGGGAAGCGTGGATTCCGAGGTAGAGGGGGTTTGCATAGTCCAGTCTTGATATAACAATTGATTGGACGGTGGAGAGTCTGTTGGGAAAGGAGAGATATGGAAAGATGCGCGTAAGAGTTTTAAGGTGGTAGTGGCAGGACTTTGAGACGTTGTTGACTTGGCGCGAGAGTGTTAGGTCAGAGTCAAGGGTGCATCCAAGGTTTTTTACTGAGTCAGAGGGATTTGGTGAGTTGCCCATGGCGGATGGCCAGGGTAGTGGGAGTGGAAGAAGTTCTGAGTTGCCACATACCATGATTTCGTTTTTGGAGGGGTTTAACAAGAGGTGGCTTTGGGTCATCCAGAGCTCTATGTCAAGGAGGCAGGAGGCGAGGTCAGGTCGGCAGTTGGGTTTTGAGTTCAGGATTTTTAGAATTAGTTGAGTGTCATCAGCGTAGTTGTAACACAGGATGTTGTGTGAACGAATTATTGGTGGGAGGGTCGTTAAGTAGAGATTGAACAGGAGGGCAGATAGGCATGCTCCTTGTGGGACTCCAGTGTCGACTGGACGGGCTTGTGAGGAATAGGCAGAAAGTATCGTTATTTGGTACCTATCTTTGAGGAATGAAGCTATCCATTTGAGAGCGGTTCCACAAATTCCTAGGGAGTGGAGGCGGTTAAGGAGGATTGAGTGATTGATTGTGTCAAAGGCGGCGGATAGGTCAAGAAGGATTAATGCGGCGCATCCTGCGGAGTCTGCCATGATTTTAAGGTCATCCCAGATTGAAGTTAGGGTGGTTTCAGTTCCTTGACGGGCTCTGAAACCTGATTGCGCGGGGTCTAGGAGATTGTTGGCTTCAACATAGGCATTTAGTTGGGAGTAGGCGGTTCGACCAATGAGTTTGGCAAGGAATCTGTTGTTTGAGATGGGGTGGTAGTTTTTGGGCTCGAGTGGGTCGAGGAAAGGTTTTTTTAATAGAGGTTTGACATGAACCGTTTTGAATGCGTCTGGAAAAATACCAGAGGAAAGGGAGTCATTTATGATGGATCTTGCGTGTTCTCCTGCGCAGGTAGAAACGAAAATTTCTTTGAGGGTTGTGGCTGGGCCTAGCGGAGAGCCGGATGGTTTGCGGGCAGAGAGAAGTTTGAGAAATTGGTCGGGTGATATTGGACTAAAGGAGTCAAATGTTGATTGCATAGTGGTCGCAGGCGGGAGGTTGGCCGGTATGGGGGAGGGTTGCCTGATGGATGTAAGAGAGAGCCAGTTTGGTGGTTAGTGTGTTTGTTCTTTCAAGAGCCATGGCGTAAAAGTGGAGAGAGAGTGAGTCGCACAGTGATTGTGAGGGGGTCGCAACGGTGCTAGTGCATGCCGGTTTGGTGAATTCAGAGATAATTTTGTGAAGTTCTTTGTTGGGGTTTTTGCAGTTTAGGATTCGGGAGTTGTAGTGGGCTTTTTTTGCTTTCCGGATTTCGGCCTTGTACTGATGAAGGTGTCGGGCCAAGGTGGCTCTGCTCTCTTGGGTTTTGTCTTTCTGCCATTTGCATTCTAGGTATTTATATAGTTGTTTAGTGTTCTTCAAGTCAGGTGTGAACCATCTAGGGAACAGGCCACGGAAGGCTGATGGTTTACAAGAGGGTGTGAGCTGCATTAGTGAGGTGTAGAGCCATGAGTCAAAGAGAGGTGTAGAGCCATGAGTCAAAGGTGTCAGGGATAAGTTGTTTATTGAGTTGGCAGGTAGGTGGAGGGGACTGGAGGAGTGCGTCGGGTAGTTCAGGAACGATTATTAGTTTTTTCCAGCATTTGCATAGGTTCGGAGGTTCAGATTCGAGTACGGGAAGCGGGTCAGGTGAGCAAATGGCGAAAGAAACAATGAAGTGATCGGACCAGATGATAGGGGTCGGGGGTGTTAGATGTATCCATTTGTGGGAGCTAAAGATGGCATCAAGAGGGTGTCCTTTATAGTGAGTCGGCCCGTTTATGTGGGGTTGGAGGTTAATCGTGTCTAGACCGTCAACCAGAGAGTGTGTCATAGGGTTGGTGGGGATGTCGAGCCATATGTTGAAATCTCCAAGAAGGGTGAGATTGGGATGGTTTAGTTGAAGGGTAGCAATAGAGTCGCAGAGGTGGTTTGAGAATTGTCTATCGTAGCCAGGTGCTCTTTAGATTATTAGGAAGCTGTGTGAGAACGACAGGGAGAGGGATAGCTTAACGAGGAGTGATTGACAGGAAGGAAAGGATGGTTGATTGTCGATGATTGAGGCGTGGAAGTGAGACTTGAAGACAAATGCTATTCCCCCATCTCTAGAGGGACGGTTCAGTGGGATGAGGGAGTAGTCGGGGGGGAAGGCTTCATAGGCGATGGGGGCGAAGCTGTCAGAGAACCAAGTTTCGGTGATGAAAACCAGGTCTGGTTTGTCAGAGGCGAGGAGGTCAAAGATGCTGTGTCTGTTTTTTGCTATGGATCGGGCATTAAATAGGATGCAATTCACTTCGGTAGGTGAGGTTGGTGTCGGAGCTGCAGCGGAAGGGGGTGGGGGGAGAGGAATGGAAACTGGAGAGGGAGAGCGGTGGGGTGATTGATGATCGATGGGAAAAGTGGCGGAGCAGAAAAGTTGGTAGGTTTTGGGTGGGAGTGGTTGGATGCGTGTGTTAGGGTGATTGGGTTTGGCACGGGGGATTTGAAGGTGGGGTGTGGGCGGTTAGGAGTTTCAGTTGCAGTTGGTGAAAAATCAAGGGAGAGGGGTTTCAGGAAGGGTGAAGCGAGGGGGGGGTGGTGATTGGGGGAATGATGTGGTGGGTCCAGACAGGGGAGGCGATGAGTGGTGAGAGATTGAGGGGGACCAGGTACGTTTCCTCTTTAGTGTCTTTGTTGCGATTGGAGTGTGAAAGAGGGTAGGGGGTTCGGAGGGGGAGAGGGATGAGGCTTCTGTTCTTGCTAGGGCTAGGCAAGCAGTTTTTAGGGAGGGGAAGGGGTGTGGTCGGTGGGGGATAATGGTGGGGGATAGTGGGAGAAGCGTGGGGTGCATGATTGCGGGCCGGGGTGTGTCCGGTATGATAGTGAGGGGAGCGGGAATGATCAATGTAGGCTGGTCGGTGGTGGGGTTCGAGGAAGCAGTGGTCTTAGGGTGGTTGGCTCGCCACCGTGCCCCTCTGGCTTGGTGTTTGGAAAGGGGAAGGGCAGGGGATGTGAAGGAGGGTGGGATGATTTTGGAAGGGGGGATGGGAGGCAATGCAGGCTGGAGAGTGGAGGCAGTCCACGGTGGTAATTTCCGGCAGACCCTGGTGGATTGGGTGCACTCATGGTTAGTAAGTGCTATTAGATGTAGTTTCAGACACGACTTACACTTTATTGGGCTTTATAAGTTTGGGTATATTACTGGGAGAGATTAGTCTTGGTTTCAGGGTTCCACTAAGCAGGGTGATATTATTCACTTATTCTAGGTTTTAGTGTACTAATTGTAGCTAGGCTGCAGATATTAGGCCATTTTGAGGTGAGCTAGACCTAGGATATGCTGCTAGGTGGCCTATTTAGTTGCAACTTCAGCACAGTTATGCTGTTGGGTAGACTTTCTTCTAGCAATCTGGAATACGGGTAAGCTATTAGGGAGAAATTGAATGTAGCAACGCCACAGGTATGCTTTTAGGTGGACTTTTAAGTGCAGTCTAGGAGGACTTTCTAATTGTAGTTCTACGGCGTTACACAGAGCACAGGATATGCTGCTAGTATTTAGTTGCAACTACAGCACAGTTACGCTGTGGGAAGACTTTCTTCTAACAATCTGGAATACGGGTAAGCTATTAGGGAGAAATTGAATGTACCAACGCCACAGGTATGCTTTTAGGTGGACTTTTAAGTGCAGTCTAGGAGGACTTTCGAATTGTAGTTCTACGGCTTTACACAGAGAGGACACTTCTAAATTCACTTTATACGGGCAGGATTAGGCACAGTTCTAAATTTGGCTTTACACAGAGAGGATATTAGGGGCACTTCTAAATTCACTTTGTACACAGGGGATATTTAGGCGCACTTCTAAATTCAGGTCTTGCACAGAGAGGTTATTAGGCACACTTCTGACTTTACCTTTGCACATAGAGGGTGTTAGGCACAGTTCAAATTCACCAGGGCACGCTATTAGGTACACTTCTGAATTGAACTATGCACAGAGAGACTATTAGGGACACAAGTCAGTTCAACTAGGGCACGCTATTAGGCACACTTCGCAATTCAACTTTACATAGAGAGGCTATTAGGCATAATTCTAAAATCAACTTTGCACACAGAGGTTATTAGGGACACTGGTCAGTTCAATAAGACATGCTATTAGGCACAGTTCTAAATTCAACTTTATACCGAGAGGCTATTAGGCCGAATTCTAAAGTCAGTTTTGCACAGAGAGGCTATTAGGCACAATTCTAAAATCAACTTTACTCAGCGAGGATGTTATGTAAACTTCGAAATTCAAGTCTTGCACAGAGAGGGTATTAGGTACAGTTCTAGATTGAACCAGGGCAGGCAATTATAGGCACAATTCTAAAATAAACTTCACTTGGAGAGGATGTTAGGCACAATCCTAGATTCAAGTCTTGCACAGAGAGGGTATTAGGTACAGTTCTAAATTTAACTTTATACCGAGAGGCTATTAGGCACAATTCTAAAGTCAATTTTGCACAGAGAGGCAATTAGGCAGAATTGTAAAATCAACTTTACTCAGTGAGGATGTTAGGCCCACTTCTAAATTCAAGTCTTGCACAGAGAGGGTATTAGGTACAGTTCTAGATTCAACCAGGGCTAGACAATTATAGGCACAATTCTAAATTAAATTTTACTCAGAGAGGATGTTAGGGACACTTCTAGATTCAAGTCTTGCACAGAGAGGCTATCAGGTACAGTTCTAGATTCAACCAGGGCAGGCATTTATAGGCAAAATTATAAGAATAAACTTTACCTTTGAGAGGATGTTAGACACACTTCTTAATTCAAGTCATGCACAGAGAGGCTATCAGGTACAGTTCTAGATTCAACCAGGGCAGACAATTAGATGCACTGAATCAAATTTTTCACACTTCTAAGTTCAGCTTTGCACGGTGGGTTATTGGGTAACCTTTAGGTTCAGGTTTGCAGGGAGGATATTATGAACACTTCTAAAGTCGGGTTAGCACAGGGAGGGTATTGCAATCACTTCTAAAATCAGCCAGGGCACGGAGAGGCTACTGGGTACACTCCTAAATTCAACTTTCACAGAGAGGCTATTGGGCACACTTCTAAATTCAACTTTCAGAGAGAGGCTATTGGGCACACTTCTAAATTCAACTTTCACAGAGAGGGTATTGGGCACACTTCTAAATTCAGTTTAGCACAGAGAGGCTACTGGGCACACTTCTAAATTCAGTTTTGCACAGAGAGGCTACTGGGCACACTTCTAAATTCAGTTTAGCACAGAGAGGCTATTGGGAACACTTCTAAATTCAGTTTTGCCCAGAGAGGCTATTGGGCACACTTCTAAATTCAACGTTCACAGAGAAGTTATTGCGCACACTTCTAAATTCAACGTTCACAGAGAGACTATTGGGCACACTTCTAAATTCAGTTTAGCACAGAGAGGCTATTGGGCATACTTCGAAATTCAACTTTCACAGAGAGGCTATTGGGCACACTTCTAGATTCAACTTTCACAGAGAGGCTATTGGGCACACTTCTAAATTCGACTTTCACAGAGAGGCTATTGGGCACTCTTTCTAAATTCAACTTTCATAGAGAGGCTATTGGGCACACTTCTAAATTCAGTTTAGCACAAAGAGGCTATTGGGCACACTTCTAAATTCAACTTTCACAAAGGGGCTATTGCGCACACTTCTAAATTCAACTTTCACAGAGAGGCTTTTGGGCACACTTCTAAATTCAGTTTAGCACAGAGAGGCTATTGGGCACACTTCTAAATTCAGTTTAGCACAGAGAGGCTATTGGGCACACTTCTAAATTCAACTTTCACAGAGAGGCTATTGGGCACACTTCTAAATTCAACTTTTACAGAGAGGCTATTGGGCACACTTCTAAATTCAGTTTAGCACAGAGAGGCTACTGGGCACACTTCTAAATTCAGTTTTGCACAGAGAGGCTACTGGGCACACTCCTAAATTCAGTTTAGCACACAGAGGCTACTGGGCACACTTCTAAATTCAGTTTAGCACAGAGAGGCTTTTGGGCACACCTCTAAATTCAACTTTCACAGAGAGGCTATTGGGCACACTTCTAAATTCAGTTTAGCACAGAGAGGCTATTGGGCACATTTTTAAATTCAACTTTCACAGAGAGGCTATTGGGCACACTTCTAGATTCAACTTTCACAGAGGGGCTATTGGGCAAACTTCTAAGTTCAACTTTCACAGAGAGGCTATTGGGCATACTTCTAAATTCAACTTTCACAGGGAGGCTATTGGGCACACATCTAAATTCAACTTTCACAGAGAGGCTATTGGGCACACTTCTAAGTTCAACTTTCACAGAGAGGCTATTGGGCACTATTTCTAAATTCAACTTTCATAGAGAGGCTATTGGGCACACTTCTAAATTCAGTTTAGCACAGAGAGGCTATTGGGCACACTTCTAATTTCAGTTTAGCACAGAGAGGCCATTGGGCACACTTCTAATTTCAGTTTAGCACAGAGAGGCTATTGGGCACACTTCTAAATTCAGTTTAGCACAGAGAGGCCATTGGGCACACTTCTAAGTTCAACTTTCACAGAGAGGCTATTGGGCACACTTCTAAATTCAACTTTCACAGAGAGGCTATTGGGCACACTTCTAAATTCAGTTTAGCACAGAGAGGCTATTGGGCACACTTCTAAATTCAGTTTAGCACAGAGAGGCTATTGGGCACACTTCTAGATTCAATTTCCCAAAGAGGCTATTGGGCACACTTCTACGTTTAACTTTCACAGAGAGGCTATTGGGCACACTTCTAAGTTCAACTGTCACAGAGAGGCTATTGGGCACACTTCTTAATTCAACTTTCACAGAGAGGCTATTGAGCACACATCTAAATTCAACTTCCACAGAGAGGCTATTGGGCACACTTCTACGTTCAACTTTCACAGCGAGGCTATTGGGCACTCTTTCTAAATTCAACTTTCATAGAGAGGCTATTGGGCACACTTCTAAATTCAGTTTAGCACAGAGAGGCTATTGGGCACACTTCTAAATTCAACTTTCACAGAGAGGCTATTGGGCACACTTCTAGATTCAACTTTCACAGAGAGGCTATTGGGCACACTTCTAAATTCAGTTTAGCACAGAGAGGCTATTGGGCACACTTCTAAATTCAGTTTAGCACAGAGAGGCTATTGGGCACACTTCTAAATTCAACTTTCACTGAGAGGCTATTGGGCACACTTCTAAATTCAACTTTCACAGAGAGGCTAATGGACACAATTCTAGATTTAACTTTCACAAAGAGGCTATTGGGCACACTTCTAAGTTCAACTTTCACAGAGAGGCTATTGGGCACACTTCTAAGTTCAACTGTCACAGAGAGGCTATTGGGCACTCTTTCTAAATTCAGCTTTCATAGAGAGGCTATTGTGCACACTTCTAAATTCAGTTTAGCACAGAGAGGCTATTGGACACACTTCTAAATTCAACTTTCACAGAGAGGCTATTGGGCACACTTCTAAATTTGACTTTCACAGAGGGGCTATTGGGAACATTTCTAAATTCAACTTTCACAGAGAGGCTATTGGGCATACTTCTAAATTCAACTTTCACAGGGAGGCTATTGGGCACACATCTAAATTCAAATTTCACAGAGAGGCTATTGGGCACACTTCTAAGTTCAACTTTCACAGAGAGGCTATTGGGCACACTTCTAAATTCAGTTTAGCAGAGAGAGGCTATTGGGCACACTTCTAAATTCAGTTTAGCACAGAGAGGCTATTGGGCACACTTCTAATTTCAGTTTAGCACAGAGAGGCCATTGGGCACACTTCTAATTTCAGTTTAGCACAGAGAGGCTATTGGGCACACTTCTAAATTCAGTTTAGCACAGAGAGGCCATTGGGCACACTTCTAAGTTCAACTTTCACAGAGAGGCTATTGGGCACACTTCTAAATTCAACTTTCACAGAGAGGCTATTGGGCACACTTCTAAATTCAGTTTAGCACAGAGAGGCTATTGGGCACACTTCTAAATTCAGTTTAGCACAGAGAGGCTATTGGGCACACTTCTAGATTCAATTTCCCAAAGAGGCTATTGGGCACACTTCTACGTTTAACTTTCACAGAGAGGCTATTGGGCACACTTCTAAGTTCAACTGTCACAGAGAGGCTATTGGGCACACTTCCTAATTCAACTTTCACAGAGAGGCTATTGAGCACACATCTAAATTCAACTTCCACAGAGAGGCTATTGGGCACACTTCTACGTTCAACTTTCACAGCGAGGCTATTGGGCACTCTTTCTAAATTCAACTTTCATAGAGAGGCTATTGGGCACACTTCTAAATTCAGTTTAGCACAGAGAGGCTATTGGGCACACTTCAAAATTCAACTTTCACAGAGAGGCTATTGGGCACACTTCTAGATTCAACTTTCACAGAGAGGCTATTGGGCACACTTCTAAATTCAGTTTAGCACAGAGAGGCTATTGGGCACACTTCTAAATTCAACTTTCACTGAGAGGCTATTGGGCACACTTCTAAATTCAACTTTCACAGAGAGGCTAATGGACACAATTCTAGATTTAACTTTCACAAAGAGGCTATTGGGCACACTTCTAAGTTCAACTTTCACAGAGAGGCTATTGGGCACACTTCTAAGTTCAACTGTCACAGAGAGGCTATTGGGCACTCTTTCTAAATTCAGCTTTCATAGAGAGGCTATTGTGCACACTTCTAAATTCAGTTTAGCACAGAGAGGCTATTGGACACACTTCTAAATTCAACTTTCACAGAGAGGCTATTGGGCATACTTCTAAATTTGACTTTCACAGAGGGGCTATTGGGAACATTTCTAAATTCAACTTTCACAGAGAGGCTATTGGGCACACTTCTAAGTTTAACTATCACAGAGAGGCTATTGGGCACACTTCTAAGTTCAACTGTCACAGAGAGGCTATTGGGCACTCTTTCTAAATTCAACGTTCATAGAGAGGCTATTGTGCACACTTCTAAATTCAGTTTAGCACAGAGAGGCTATTGGGCACACCTCTAAATTCAACTTTCACAGAGGGGCTATTGGGCACACTTCTAAGTTCAACTTTCACAGAGAGGCTATTGGGCACACTTCTAAATTCAACTTTCACAGAGAGGCTATTGGGCACACATCTAAATTCAACTTCCACAGAGAGGCTATTGGGCACACTTCTAAGTTCAACTTTCACAGTGAGGCTATTGGGCACTCTTTCTAAATTCATCTTTCATAGAGAGGCTATTGGGCACACTTCTAAATTCAGTTTAGCACAGAGAGGCTATTGGGCACACTTCTAAATTCAACTTTCATAGAGAGGCTGTTGGGCACACTTTTAGATTCAACTTTCACAGAGAGGCTATTGGACACACTTCTAAATTCGACTTTCACAGAGGGGCTATTGGGCACATTTCTAAATTCAACTTTCACAGAGAGGCTATTGGGCACTCTTTCTAAATGCAACTTTCATAGAGAGGCTATTTGGCACACTTCTGAATTTAGTTTTGCACAGAGAGGCTATTGGGCACACTTCTAAATTCAGTTTAGCACAGAGAGGCTATTGGGCACACTTCTAAATTCAGTTTAGCACAGAGAGGCTATTGGACACACTTCTAAATTCAACTTTCACAGAGAGGCTATTGGGCACTCTTTCTAAATTCAACTTTCACAGAGAGGCTATTGGGCACACTTCTAGATTCAATTTCAGAAAGAGGCTATTGGGCACTCTTTCTAAATTCAACTTTCATAGAGAGGCTATTGTGCACACTTCTAAATTCAGTTTAGCACACAGAGGCTATTGGGCACACCTCTAAATTAAACTTTCACAGAGAGGCTATTGGGCACACTTCTAAATTCAGTTTAGCACAGAGAGGCTATTGGGCACACTTCTAAATTCAACTTTCACAGAGAGGCTATTGGGCACACTTCTAAATTTGACTTTCACAGAGGGGCTATTGGGCACATTTCTAAATTCAACTTTCACAGAGAGGCTATTCGGCACACTTCTAGATTCAATTTCACAAAGAGGCTATTGGGCACACTTCTAAGTTTAACTTTCACAGAGAGGCTATTGGGCACACTTCTAAGTTCAACTGTCACAGAGAGGCTATTGGGCACTCTTTCTAAATTCAACTTTCATAGAGAGGCTATTGGGCACACTTCTAAGTTCAACTTTCACAGAAGGCTATTGAGCACACTTCTAAATTCAGTTTAGCACAAAGAGGCTATTGGACACACCTCTAAATTCAACTTTCACAGAAGGCTATTGAGCACACTTCTAAATTCAGTTTAGCACAGAGAGGCTATTGGGCACACTTCTAAATTCAACTTTCACAGAGAGGCTATTGGGCACACTTCTAGATTCAACTTTCACAGAGGGGCTATTGGGCACACTTCTAAGTTCAACTTTCACAGAGAGGCTATTGGGCACACTTCTAAATTCAACTTTCACAGAGAGGCTATTGGGCACACATCTAAATTCAACTTCCACAGAGAGGCTATTGGGCACACTTCTAAGTTCAACTTTCACAGAGAGGCTATTGGGCACACTTCTAAGTTCAACTTTCACAGCGAGGCTATTGGGCACTCTTTCTAAATTCATCTTTCATAGAGAGGCTATTGGGCACACTTCTAAATTCAGTTTAGCACAGAGAGGCTATTTTGCACACTTCTGAATTCAACTTTCATAGAGAGGCTATTGGGCACACTTCTAGATTCAACTTTCACAGAGAGGCTATTGGGCACACTTCTAAATTTGACTTTCACAGAGGGGCTATTGGGCACATTTCTAAATTCAACTTTCACAAAGAGGCTATTGGGCACTCTTTCTAAATTCAACTTTCATAGAGAGGCTATTGGGCACACTTCTAAATTTAGTTTTGCACAGAGGGGCTATTGGGCACACTTCTAAATTCAGTTTAGCACAGAGAGGCTATTGAGCACACTTCTAAATTCAGTTTAGCACAGAGAGGCCATTGGGCACACTTCTAAGTTCGACTTTCACAGAGAGGCTATTGGGCACACTTCTAAATTCAACTTTCACAGAGAGGCTATTGGGCACACTTCTAAATTCAACTTTCAATGAGAGGCTATTATGCACACTTCTAAATTCAACTTTCACAGAGAGGCAATTGGGCACATTTCTAAATTCAACTTTCATAGAGAGGCTATTGGGCACACTTCTAAGTTCAACTTTCACAGAGAGGCTATTGGGCACACTTCTAAGTTCAACTGTCACAGAGAGGCTATTGGGCACACTTCTAAATTCAGTTTAGCACAGAGAGGCTATTGGGCACACTTCTAAATTCAACTTTCACAGAGAGGCTATTGGGCACACTTCTAGATTCAACTTTCACAGAGGGGCTATTGGGCATACTTCTAAGTTCAACTTCCACAGAGAGGCTATTGGGCACACTTCTAAATTCAACTTTCACAGAGAGGCTATTGGGCACACATCTAAATTCAACTTCCACAGAGAGGCTATTGGGCACACTTCTAAGTTCAACTTTCACAGCAAGGCTATTGGGCACTCTTTCTAAATTCAACTTTCATAGAGAGGCTATTGGGCACACTTCTAAGTTCAACTTTCACAGCAAGGCTATTGGGCACTCTTTCTAAATTCAACTTTCATAGAGAGGCTATTGGGCACACTTCTAAATTCAGTTTAGCACAGAGAGGCTATTGGGCACACTTCTAAATTCAACTTTCACAGAGAGGTTATTGGGCACACTTATAGATTCAACTTTCACAGAGAGGCTATTGGGCACATTTCTAAATTCAACTTTCACAGAGAGGCTATTGGGCACTCTTTCTAAATTCAACTTTCATAGAGAGGCTTTTGGGCACACTTCTAAATACAACTTTCACAGAGAGGCTATTGGGCACACTTGTAGATTCAACTTTCACAGAGGGGCTATTGGGCACACTTCTAAGTTCAACTTTCACAGAGAGGCTATTGGGCACACTTCTAAATTCAACTTTCACAGAGAGGCTATTGGGCACACATCTAAATTCAACTTCCACAGAGAGGCTATTGGGCACACTTCTAAGTTCAACTTTCACAGCGAGGCTATTGGGCACTCTTTCTGAATTCATCTTTCATAGAGAGGCTATTGGGCACACTTCTAAATTCAGTTTAGCAGAGAGAGGCTATTGGGCACACTTCTAAATTCAACTTTCATAGAGAGGCTATTGGGCACACTTCTAGATTCAACTTTCACAGAGAGGCTATTGGGCACACTTCTAAAGTCGACTTTCACAGAGGGGCTATTGGGCACACTTCTAAATTCAACTTTCATAGAGAGGCTATTGGGCACACTTCTAGATTCAACTTTCACAGAGAGGCTATTGGGCACACTTCTAAATTCGACTTTCACAGAGGGGCTATTGGGCACATTTCTAAATTCAACTTTCACAAAGAGGCTATTGGGCACTCTTTCTAAATTCAACTTTCACAGAGAGGCTATTGGGCACACTTCTGAATTTGACTTTCACAGAGGGGCTATTGGGCACATTTCTAAATTCAACTTTCACAGAGAGGCTATTGGGCACACTTCTAGATTCAATTTCACAAAGAGGCTTTTGGGCACACTTCTAAGTTTAACTTTCACAGAGAGGCTATTGGGCACACCTCTAAGCTCAACTGTCACAGAGAGGCTATTGGGCACTCTTTCTAAATTCAACGTTCTTAGAGAGGCTATTGTGCACACTTCTAAATTCAGTTTAGCACAGAGAGGCTATTGGGCACACCTCTAAATTCAACTTTCACAGAGGGCTATTGGGCACACTTCTAAGTTCAACTTTCACAGAGAGGCTATTGGGCACACTTCTAAATTCAACTTTCACAGAGAGGCTATTGGGCACACATCTAAATTCAACTTCCACAGAGAGGCTATTGGGCACACTTCTAAGTTCAACTTTCACAGTGAGGCTATTGGGCACTCTTTCTAAATTCATCTTTCATAGAGAGGCTATTGGGCACACTTCTAAATTCAGTTTAGCACAGAGAGGCTATTGGGCACACTTCTAAATTCAACTTTCATAGAGAGGCTGTTGGGCACACTTCTAGTTTCAACTTTCACAGAGAGGCTATTGGGCACACTTCTAAATTCGACTTTCACAGAGGGGCTATTGGGCACATTTCTAAATTCAACTTTCACAGAGAGGCTATTGGGCACACTTCTGAATTTAGTTTTGCACAGAGAGGCTATTGGGCACACTTCTAAATTCAGTTTAGCACAGAGAGGCTATTGCGCACACTTCTAAATTCAGTTTAGCACAGAGAGGCTATTGGGCACACTTCTAAATTCAACTTTCACAGAGAGGCTATTGGGCACTCTTTCTGAATTCAACTTTCACAGAGAGGCAATTGGGCACATTTCTAAATTCAACTTTCACAGAGAGGCTATTGGGCACACTTCTAGATTCAATTTCACAAAGAGGCTATTGGGCACACTTCTAAGTTCAATTTTCACAGAGAGGCTATTGGGCACACTTCTAAGTTCAACTGTCACAGAGAGGCTATTGGGCACTCTTTCTAAATTCAACTTTCATAGAGAGGCTATTGTGCACACTTCTAAATTCAGTTTAGCACAGAGAGGCTATTGGGCACACCTCTAAATTCAACTTTCACAGAGAGGCTATTGGGCACTCTTCTAAATTCAGTTTAGCACAGAGAGGCTATTGGGCACACTTCTAAATTCAACCTTCACAGAGAGGCTATTGGGCACACTTCTAGATTCAACTTTCACAGAGAGGCTATTGGGCACATTTCTAAATTCAACTTTCACAGAGAGGCTTATGGACACAATTCTAGATTCAACTTTCACAAAGAGGCTATTGGGCACACTTCTAAGTTCAACTGTCACAGAGAGGCTATTGGGCACTCTTTCTAAATTCAACTTTCATAGAGAGGCTATTGTGCACACTTCTAAATTCAGTTTAGCACAGAGAGGCTATTGGACACACTTCTAAATTCAACTTTCACAGAGAGGCTATTGGGCACACTTCTAAATTTGACTTTCACAGAGGGGCTATTGGGTACATTTCTAAATTCAACTTTCACAGAGAGGCTATTGGGCACACTTCTAGATTCAATTTCACAAAGAGGCTATTGGGCACACTTCTAAGTTTAACTTTCACAGAGAGGCTATTGGGCACACTTCTAAGTTCAGTTTAGCACAAAGAGGCTATTGGGCACACCTCTAAATTCAACTTTCACAGAGAGGCTATTGGGCACACTTCTAAATTCAGTTTAGCACAGAGAGGCTATTGGGCACACTTCTAAATTCAACTTTCACAGAGAGGCTATTGGGCACACTTCTAGATTTAACTTTCACAGAGGGGCTATTGGGCACACTTCTAAGTTCAACTTTCACAGAGAGGCTATTGGGCACACTTCTAAATTCAACTTTCACAGAGAGGCTATTGGGCACACTTCTAAATTCAACTTTCACAGAGAGGCTATTGGGCACACTTCTAAATTCAGTTTAGCACAGAGAGGCTATTGGGCACACTTCTAAATTCAACTTTCACAGAGAGGCTATTGGGCACACTTCTAGATTCAACTTTCACAGAGGGGCTATTGGGCACACTTCTAAGTTCAACTTTCACAGAGAGGCTATTGGGCACACATCTAAATTCAGTTTAGCACAGAGAGGCTATTGGGCACACTTCTAAATTCGACTTTCACAGAGGGTCTATTGGGCACATTTCTAAATTCAACTTTCACAAAGAGGCTATTGGGCACTCTTTCTAAATTTAGTTTTGCACAGAGGGGCTATTGGGCACACTTCTAAATTCAGTTTAGCACAGAGAGGCTATTGAGCACACTTCTAACTTCAGTTTAGCACAGAGAGGCCATTGGGCACACTTCTAAGTTCGACTTTCACAGAGAGGCTATTGGGCACACTTCTAAATTCAACTTTCACAGAGAGGCTATTGGGCACACTTCTAAATTCAGTTTAGCACAGAGACGCTATTGGGCACACTTCTAAATTCAACTTTCACAGAGAGGCTATTGGGCACTCTTTCTAAATTCAACTTTCACAGAGAGGCAATTGGGCACATTTCTAAATTCAACTTTCACAGAGAGGCTATTGGGCACACTTCTAGATTCAATTTCACAAAGAGGCTATTGGGCACACTTCTAAGTTCAATTTTCACAGAGAGGCTATTGGGCACACTTCTAAATTCAACTTTCACAGAGAGGCTATTGGGCACACATCTAAATTCAGTTTAGCACAGAGAGGCTATTGGGCACACTTCTAAATTCAACTTTCGTAGAGAGGCTATTGGGCACACTTCTAGATTCAACTTTCACAGAGAGGCTATTGGGCACACTTCTAAATTCGACTTTCACAGAGGGTCTATTGGGCACATTTCTAAATTCAACTTTCACAAAGAGGCTATTGGGCACTCTTTCTAAATTCAACTTTCATAGAGAGGCTATTGGGCACACTTCTAGATTTAGTTTTGCACAGAGGGGCTATTGGGCACACTTCTAAATTCAGTTTAGCACAGAGAGGCTATTGAGCGCACTTCTAACTTCAGTTTAGCACAGAGAGGCCATTGGGCACACTTCTAAGTTCGACTTTCACAGAGAGGCTATTGGGCACACTTCTAAATTCAACTTTCACAGACAGGCTATTGGGCACACTTCTAAATTCAGTTTAGCACAGAGACGCTATTGGGCACACTTCTAAATTCAACTTTCACAGAGTGGCTTTTGGGCACTCTTTCTAAATTCAACTTTCACAGAGAGGCAATTGGGCACATTTCTAAATTCAACTTTCACAGAGAGGCTATTGGGCACACTTCTAGATTCAATTTCACAAAGAGGCTATTGGGCACACTTCTAAGTTCAATTTTCACAGAGAGGCTATTGGGCACACTTCTAAGTTCAACTGTCACAGAGAGGCTATTGGGCACTCTTTCTAAATTTAACTTTCATAGAGAGGCTATTGTGCACACTTCTAAATTCAGTTTAGCACAGAGAGGCTATTGGGCACACCTCTAAATTCAACTTTCACAGAGAGGCTATTGGGCACTCTTCTAAATTCAGTTTAGCACAGAGAGGCTATTGGGCACACTTCTAAATTCAACTTTCACAGAGAGGCTACTGGGCACACTTCTAGATTCAACTTTCACAGAGAGGCTATTGGGCACACATCTAAATTCAGTTTAGCACAGAGAGGCTATTGGGCACACTTCTAAATTCAACTTTCGTAGACAGGCTATTGGGCACACTTCTAGATTCAACTTTCACAGAGAGGCTATTGGGCACACTTCTAAATTCGACTTTCACAGAGGGTCTATTGGGCACATTTCTAAATTCAACTTTCACAAAGAGGCTATTGGGCACTCTTTCTAAATTCAACTTTCATAGAGAGGCTATTGGGCACACTTCTAAATTTAGTTTTGCACAGAGGGGCTATTGGGCACACTTCTAAATTCAGTTTAGCACAGAGAGGCTATTGAGCACACTTCTAACTTCAGTTTAGCACAGAGAGGCCATTGGGCACACTTCTAAGTTCGACTTTCACAGAGAGGCTATTGGGCACACTTCTAAATTCAACTTTCACAGAGAGGCTATTGGGCACACTTCTAAATTCAGTTTAGCACAGAGACGCTATTGGGCACACTTCTAAATTCAACTTTCACGGAGAGGCTATTGGGCACTCTTTCTAAATTCAACTTTCACAGAGAGGCAATTGGGCACATTTCTAAATTCAACTTTCACAGAGAGGCTATTGGGCACACTTCTAGATTCAATTTCACAAAGAGGCTATTGGGCACACTTCTAAGTTCAATTTTCACAGAGAGGCTATTGGGCACACTTCTAAATTCAACTTTCACAGAGAGGCTATTGGGCACACATCTAAATTCAGTTTAGCACAGAGAGGCTATTGGGCACACTTCTAAATTCAACTTTCGTAGAGAGGCTATTGGGCACACTTCTAGATTCAACTTTCACAGAGAGGCTATTGGGCACACTTCTAAATTCGACTTTCACAGAGGGTCTATTGGGCACATTTCTAAATTCAACTTTCACAAAGAGGCTATTGGGCACCCTTTCTAAATTCAACTTTCATAGAGAGGCTATTGGGCACACTTCTAGATTTAGTTTTGCACAGAGGGGCTATTGGGCACACTTCTAAATTCAGTTTAGCACAGAGAGGCTATTGAGCACACTTCTAACTTCAGTTTAGCACAGAGAGGCCATTGGGCACACTTCTAAGTTCGACTTTCACAGAGAGGCTATTGGGCACACTTCTAAATTCAACTTTCACAGAGAGGCTATTGGGCACACTTCTAAATTCAGTTTAGCACAGAGACGCTATTGGGCACACTTCTAAATTCAACTTCCACAGAGTGGCTATTGGGCACTCTTTCTAAATTCAACTTTCACAGAGAGGCAATTGGGCACATTTCTAAATTCAACTTTCACAGAGAGGCTATTGGGCACACTTCTAGATTCAATTTCACAAAGAGGCTATTGGGCACACTTCTAAGTTCAATTTTCACAGAGAGGCTATTGGGCACACTTCTAAGTTCAACTGTCACAGAGAGGCTATTGGGCACTCTTTCTAAATTTAACTTTCATAGAGAGGCTATTGTGCACACTTCTAAATTCAGTTTAGCACACAGAGGCTATTGGGCACACCTCTAAATTAAACTTTCACAGAGAGGCTATTGGGCACACTTCTAAATTCAGTTTAGCACAGAGAGGCTATTGGGCACACTTCTAAATTCAACTTTCACAGAAAGGCTATTGGGCACACTTCTAAATTTGACTTTCACAGAGGGGCTATTGGGCACATTTCTAAATTCAACTTTCACAGAGAGGCTATTCGGCACACTTCTAGATTCAATTTCACAAAGAGGCTATTGGGCACACTTCTAAGTTTAACTTTCACAGAGAGGCTATTGGGCACACTTCTAAGTTCAACTGTCACAGAGAGGCTATTGGGCACACTTCTAGATTCAACTTTCACAGAGGGGCTATTGGGCACACTTCTAAGTTCAACTTTCACAGAGAGGCTATTGGGCACACATCTAAATTCAACTTCCACAGAGAGGCTATTGGGCACACTTCTAAGTTCAACTTTCACAGAGAGGCTATTGGGCACACTTCTAAGTTCAACTTTCACAGCGAGGCTATTGGGCACTCTTTCTAAATTCATCTTTCATAGAGAGGCTATTGGGCACACTTCTAAATTCAGTTTAGCACAGAGAGGCTATTTTGCACACTTCTGAATTCAACTTTCATAGAGAGGCTATTGGGCACACTTCTAGATTCAACTTTCACAGAGAGGCTATTGGGCACACTTCTAAATTCGACTTTCACAGAGGGGCTATTGGGCACATTTCTAAATTCAACTTTCACAAAGAGGCTATTGGGCACTCTTTCTAAATTCAACTTTCATAGAGAGGCTATTGGGCACACTTCTAAATTTAGTTTTGCACAGAGGGGCTATTGGGCACACTTCTAAATTCAGTTTAGCACAGAGAGGCTATTGAGCACACTTCTAAATTCAGTTTAGCACAGAGAGGCCATTGGGCACACTTCTAAGTTCGACTTTCACAGAGAGGCTATTGGGCACACTTCTAAATTCAACTTTCACAGAGAGGCTATTGGGCACACTTCTAAATTCAGTTTAGCACAGAGATGCTATCTGGCACACTTCTAAATTAAGTTTAGCACAGAGAGGCTATTGGGCACACATCTAAATTCAACTTTCAATGAGAGGCTATTATGCACACTTCTAAATTCAACTTTCACAGAGAGGCAATTGGGCACATTTCTAAATTCAACTTTCATAGAGAGGCTATTGGGCACACTTCTAGATTCAATTTCACAAAGAGGCTATTGGGCACACTTCTAAGTTCAACTTTCACAGAGAGGCTATTGGGCACACTTCTAAGTTCAACTGTCACAGAGAGGCTATTGGGCACTCTTTCTAAATTCAACTTTCATAGAGAGGCTATTGTGCACACTTCTAAATTCAGTTTAGCACAGAGAGGCTATTGGGCACACCTCTAAATTCAACTTTCACAGAGAGGCTATTGGGCACACTTCTAAATTCAGTTTAGCACAGAGAGGCTATTGGGCACACTTCTAAATTCAACTTTCACAGAGAGGCTATTGGGCACACTTCTAGATTCAACTTTCACAGAGGGGCTATTGGGCATACTTCTAAGTTCAACTTCCACAGAGAGGCTATTGGGCACACTTCTAAATTCAACTTTCACAGAGAGGCTATTGGGCACACATCTAAATTCAACTTCCACAGAGAGGCTATTGGGCACACTTCTAAGTTCAACTTTCACAGCAAGGCTATTGGGCACTCTTTCTAAATTCAACTTTCATAGAGAGGCTATTGGGCACACTTCTAAGTTCAACTTTCACAGCAAGGCTATTGGGCACTCTTTCTAAATTCAACTTTCATAGAGAGGCTATTGGGCACACTTCTAAATTCAGTTTAGCACAGAGAGGCTATTGGGCACACTTCTAAATTCAACTTTCACAGAGAGGTTATTGGGCACACTTATAGATTCAACTTTCACAGAGAGGCTATTGGGCACATTTCTAAATTCAACTTTCACAGAGAGGCTATTGGGCACTCTTTCTAAATTCAACTTTCATAGAGAGGCTTTTGGGCACACTTCTAAATTCAACTTTCACAGAGAGGCTATTGGGCACACTTGTAGATTCAACTTTCACAGAGGGGCTATTGGGCACACTTCTAAGTTCAACTTTCACAGAGAGGCTATTGGGCACACTTCTAAATTCAACTTTCACAGAGAGGCTATTGGGCACACATCTAAATTCAACTTCCACAGAGAGGCTATTGGGCACACTTCTAAGTTCAACTTTCACAGCGAGGCTATTGGGCACTCTTTCTGAATTCATCTTTCATAGAGAGGCTATTGGGCACACTTCTAAATTCAGTTTAGCAGAGAGAGGCTATTGGGCACACTTCTAAATTCAACTTTCATAGAGAGGCTATTGGGCACACTTCTAGATTCAACTTTCACAGAGAGGCTATTGGGCACACTTCTAAAGTCGACTTTCACAGAGGGGCTATTGGGCACACTTCTAAATTCAACTTTCATAGAGAGGCTATTGGGCACACTTCTAGATTCAACTTTCACAGAGAGGCAATTGGGCACATTTCTAAATTCAACTTTCATAGAGAGGCTATTGGGCACACTTCTAGATTCAATTTCACAAAGAGGCTATTGGGCACACTTCTAAGTTCAACTTTCACAGAGAGGCTATTGGGCACACTTCTAAGTTCAACTGTCACAGAGAGGCTATTGGGCACTCTTTCTAAATTCAACTTTCATAGAGAGGCTATTGTGCACACTTCCAAATTCAGTTTAGCACAGAGAGGCTATTGGGCACACCTCTAAATTCAACTTTCACAGAGAGGCTATTGGGCACACTTCTAAATTCAGTTTAGCACAGAGAGGCTATTGGGCACACTTCTAAATTCAACTTTCACAGAGAGGCTATTGGGCACACTTCTAGATTCAACTTTCACAGAGGGGCTATTGGGCATACTTCTAAGTTCAACTTCCACAGAGAGGCTATTGGGCACACTTCTAAATTCAACTTTCACAGAGAGGCTATTGGGCACACATCTAAATTCAACTTCCACAGAGAGGCTATTGGGCACACTTCTAAGTTCAACTTTCACAGCAAGGCTATTGGGCACTCTTTCTAAATTCAACTTTCATAGAGAGGCTATTGGGCACACTTCTAAGTTCAACTTTCACAGCAAGGCTATTGGGCACTCTTTCTAAATTCAACTTTCATAGAGAGGCTATTGGGCACACTTCTAAATTCAGTTTAGCACAGAGAGGCTATTGGGCACACTTCTAAATTCAACTTTCACAGAGAGGTTATTGGGCACACTTATAGATTCAACTTTCACAGAGAGGCTATTGGGCACATTTCTAAATTCAACTTTCACAGAGAGGCTATTGGGCACTCTTTCTAAATTCAACTTTCATAGAGAGGCTTTTGGGCACACTTCTAAATTCAACTTTCACAGAGAGGCTATTGGGCACACTTGTAGATTCAACTTTCACAGAGGGGCTATTGGGCACACTTCTAAATTCAACTTTCACAGAGAGGCTATTGGGCACACATCTAAATTCAACTTCCACAGAGAGGCTATTGGGCACACTTCTAAGTTCAACTTTCACAGCGAGGCTATTGGGCACTCTTTCTGAATTCATCTTTCATAGAGAGGCTATTGGGCACACTTCTAAATTCAGTTTAGCAGAGAGAGGCTATTGGGCACACTTCTAAATTCAACTTTCATAGAGAGGCTATTGGGCACACTTCTAGATTCAACTTTCACAGAGAGGCTATTGGGCACACTTCTAAAGTCGACTTTCACAGAGGGGCTATTGGGCACACTTCTAAATTCAACTTTCATAGAGAGGCTATTGGGCACACTTCTAGATTCAACTTTCACAGAGAGGCTATTGGGCACACTTCTAAATTCGACTTTCACAGAGGGGCTATTGGGCACATTTCTAAATTCAACTTTCACAAAGAGGCTATTGGGCACTCTTTCTAAATTCAACTTTCACAGAGAGGCTATTGGGCACACTTCTGAATTTGACTTTCACAGAGGGGCTATTGGGCACATTTCTAAATTCAACTTTCACAGAGAGGCTATTGGGCACACTTCTAGATTCAATTTCACAAAGAGGCTTTTGGGCACACTTCTAAGTTTAACTTTCACAGAGAGGCTATTGGGCACGCCTCTAAGCTCAACTGTCACAGAGAGGCTATTGGGCACTCTTTCTAAATTCAACGTTCATAGAGAGGCTATTGTGCACACTTCTAAATTCAGTTTAGCACACAGAGGCTATTGGGCACACCTCTAAATTCAACTTTCACAGAGGGCTATTGGGCACACTTCTAAGTTCAACTTTCACAGAGAGGCTATTGGGCACACTTCTAAATTCAACTTTCACAGAGAGGCTATTGGGCACACATCTAAATTCAACTTCCACAGAGAGGCTATTGGGCACACTTCTAAGTTCAACTTTCACAGTGAGGCTATTGGGCACTCTTTCTAAATTCATCTTTCATAGAGAGGCTATTGGGCACACTTCTAAATTCAGTTTAGCACAGAGAGGCTATTGGGCACACTTCTAAATTCAACTTTCATAGAGAGGCTGTTGGGCACACTTCTAGTTTCAACTTTCACAGAGAGGCTATTGGGCACACTTCTAAATTCGACTTTCACAGAGGGGCTATTGGGCACATTTCTAAATTCAACTTTCACAGAGAGGCTATTGGGCACACTTCTGAATTTAGTTTTGCACAGAGAGGCTATTGGGCACACTTCTAAATTCAGTTTAGCACAGAGAGGCTATTGCGCACACTTCTAAATTCAGTTTAGCACAGAGAGGCTATTGGGCACACTTCTAAATTCAACTTTCACAGAGAGGCTATTGGGCACTCTTTCTGAATTCAACTTTCACAGAGAGGCAATTGGGCACATTTCTAAATTCAACTTTCACAGAGAGGCTATTGGGCACACTTCTAGATTCAATTTCACAAAGAGGCTATTGGGCACACTTCTAAGTTCAATTTTCACAGAGAGGCTATTGGGCACACTTCTAAGTTCAACTGTCACAGAGAGGCTATTGGGCACTCTTTCTAAATTCAACTTTCATAGAGAGGCTATTGTGCACACTTCTAAATTCAGTTTATCACAGAGAGGCTATTGGGCACACCTCTAAATTCAACTTTCACAGAGAGGCTATTGGGCACTCTTCTAAATTCAGTTTAGCACAGAGAGGCTATTGGGCACACTTCTAAATTCAACCTTCACAGAGAGGCTATTGGGCACACTTCTAGATTCAACTTTCACAGAGAGGCTATTGGGCACATTTCTAAATTCAACTTTCACAGAGAGGCTAATGGACACAATTCTAGATTCAACTTTCACAAAGAGGCTATTGGGCACACTTCTAAGTTCAACTTTCACAGAGAGGATATTGGGCACACTTCTAAGTTCAACTGTCACAGAGAGGCTATTGGGCACTCTTTCTAAATTCAACTTTCATAGAGAGGCTATTGTGCACACTTCTAAATTCAGTTTAGCACAGAGAGGCTATTGGACACACTTCTAAATTCAACTTTCACAGAGAGGCTATTGGGCACACTTCTAAATTTGACTTTCACAGAGGGGCTATTGGGTACATTTCTAAATTCAACTTTCACAGAGAGGCTATTGGGCACACTTCTAGATTCAATTTCACAAAGAGGCTATTGGGCACACTTCTAAGTTTAACTTTCACAGAGAGGCTATTGGGCACACTTCTAAGTTCAGTTTAGCACAAAGAGGCTATTGGGCACACCTCTAAATTCAACTTTCACAGAGAGGCTATTGGGCACACTTCTAAATTCAGTTTAGCACAGAGAGGCTATTGGGCACACTTCTAAATTCAACTTTCACAGAGAGGCTATTGGGCACACTTCTAGATTTAACTTTCACAGAGGAGCTATTGGGCACACTTCTAAGTTCAACTTTCACAGAGAGGCTATTGGGCACACTTCTAAATTCAACTTTCACAGAGAGGCTATTGGGCACACTTCTAAATTCAACTTTCACAGAGAGGCTATTGGGCACACTTCTAAATTCAGTTTAGCACAGAGAGGCTATTGGGCACACTTCTAAATTCAACTTTCACAGAGAGGCTATTGGGCACACTTTTAGATTCAACTTTCACAGAGGGGCTATTGGGCACACTTCTAAGTTCAACTTTCACAGAGAGGCTATTGGGCACACATCTAAATTCAGTTTAGCACAGAGAGGCTATTGGGCACACTTCTAAATTCGACTTTCACAGAGGGTCTATTGGGCACATTTCTAAATTCAACTTTCACAAAGAGGCTATTGGGCACTCTTTCTAAATTCAACTTTCATAGAGAGGCTATTGGGCACACTTCTAAATTTAGTTTTGCACAGAGGGGCTATTGGGCACACTTCTAAATTCAGTTTAGCACAGAGAGGCTATTGAGCACACTTCTAACTTCAGTTTAGCACAGAGAGGCCATTGGGCACACTTCTAAGTTCGACTTTCACAGAGAGGCTATTGGGCACACTTCTAAATTCAACTTTCACAGAGAGGCTATTGGGCACACTTCTAAATTCAGTTTAGCACAGAGACGCTATTGGGCACACTTCTAAATTCAACTTTCACAGAGAGGCTATTGGGCACTCTTTCTAAATTCAACTTTCACAGAGAGGCAATTGGGCACATTTCTAAATTCAACTTTCACAGAGAGGCTATTGGGCACACTTCTAGATTCAATTTCACAAAGAGGCTATTGGGCACACTTCTAAGTTCAATTTTCACAGAGAGGCTATTGGGCACACTTCTAAATTCAACTTTCACAGAGAGGCTATTGGGCACACATCTAAATTCAGTTTAGCACAGAGAGGCTATTGGGCACACTTCTAAATTCAACTTTCGTAGAGAGGCTATTGGGCACACTTCTAGATTCAACTTTCACAGAGAGGCTATTGGGCACACTTCTAAATTCGACTTTCACAGAGGGTCTATTGGGCACATTTCTAAATTCAACTTTCACAAAGAGGCTATTGGGCACTCTTTCTAAATTCAACTTTCATAGAGAGGCTATTGGGCACACTTCTAGATTTAGTTTTGCACAGAGGGGCTATTGGGCACACTTCTAAATTCAGTTTAGCACAGAGAGGCTATTGAGCACACTTCTAACTTCAGTTTAGCACAGAGAGGCCATTGGGCACACTTCTAAGTTCGACTTTCACAGAGAGGCTATTGGGCACACTTCTAAATTCAACTTTCACAGAGAGGCTATTGGGCACACTTCTAAATTCAGTTTAGCACAGAGACGCTATTGGGCACACTTCTAAATTCAACTTTCACAGAGTGGCTATTGGGCACTCTTTCTAAATTCAACTTTCACAGAGAGGCAATTGGGCACATTTCTAAATTCAACTTTCACAGAGAGGCTATTGGGCACACTTCTAGATTCAATTTCACAAAGAGGCTATTGGGCACACTTCTAAGTTCAATTTTCACAGAGAGGCTATTGGGCACACTTCTAAGTTCAACTGTCACAGAGAGGCTATTGGGCACTCTTTCTAAATTTAACTTTCATAGAGAGGCTATTGTGCACACTTCTAAATTCAGTTTAGCACAGAGAGGCTATTGGGCACACTTCTAAATTCAACTTTCACAGAGAGGCTACTGGGCACACTTCTAGATTCAACTTTCACAGAGAGGCTATTGGGCACACATCTAAATTCAGTTTAGCACAGAGAGGCTATTGGGCACACTTCTAAATTCAACTTTCGTAGACAGGCTATTGGGCACACTTCTAGATTCAACTTTCACAGAGAGGCTATTGGGCACACTTCTAAATTCGACTTTCACAGAGGGTCTATTGGGCACATTTCTAAATTCAACTTTCACAAAGAGGCTATTGGGCACTCTTTCTAAATTCAACTTTCATAGAGAGGCTATTGGGCACACTTCTAAATTTAGTTTTGCACAGAGGGGCTATTGGGCACACTTCTAAATTCAGTTTAGCACAGAGAGGCTATTGAGCACACTTCTAACTTCAGTTTAGCACAGAGAGGCCATTGGGCACACTTCTAAGTTCGACTTTCACAGAGAGGCTATTGGGCACACTTCTAAATTCAACTTTCACAGAGAGGCTATTGGGCACACTTCTAAATTCAGTTTAGCACAGAGACGCTATTGGGCACACTTCTAAATTCAACTTTCACAGAGAGGCTATTGGGCACTCTTTCTAAATTCAACTTTCACAGAGAGGCAATTGGGCACATTTCTAAATTCAACTTTCACAGAGAGGCTATTGGGCACACTTCTAGATTCAATTTCACAAAGAGGCTATTGGGCACACTTCTAAGTTCAATTTTCACAGAGAGGCTATTGGGCACACTTCTAAATTCACCTTTCACAGAGAGGCTATTGGGCACACATCTAAATTCAGTTTAGCACAGAGAGGCTATTGGGCACACTTCTAAATTCAACTTTCGTAGAGAGGCTATTGGGCACACTTCTAGATTCAACTTTCACAGAGAGGCTATTGGGCACACTTCTAAATTCGACTTTCACAGAGGGTCTATTGGGCACATTTCTAAATTCAACTTTCACAAAGAGGCTATTGGGCACCCTTTCTAAATTCAACTTTCATAGAGAGGCTATTGGGCACACTTCTAGATTTAGTTTTGCACAGAGGGGCTATTGGGCACACTTCTAAATTCAGTTTAGCACAGAGAGGCTATTGAGCACACTTCTAACTTCAGTTTAGCACAGAGAGGCCATTGGGCACACTTCTAAGTTCGACTTTCACAGAGAGGCTATTGGGCACACTTCTAAATTCAACTTTCACAGAGAGGCTATTGGGCACACTTCTAAATTCAGTTTAGCACAGAGACGCTATTGGGCACACTTCTAAATTCAACTTTCACAGAGTGGCTATTGGGCACTCTTTCTAAATTCAACTTTCACAGAGAGGCAATTGGGCACATTTCTAAATTCAACTTTCACAGAGAGGCTATTGGGCACACTTCTAGATTCAATTTCACAAAGAGGCTATTGGGCACACTTCTAAGTTCAATTTTCACAGAGAGGCTATTGGGCACACTTCTAAGTTCAACTGTCACAGAGAGGCTATTGGGCACTCTTTCTAAATTTAACTTTCATAGAGAGGCTATTGTGCACACTTCTAAATTCAACTTTCACAGAGAGGCAATTGGGGACATTTCTAAATTCAACTTTCATAGAGAGGCTATTGGGCACACTTCTAGATTCAATTTCACAAAGAGGCTATTGGGCACACTTCTAAGTTCAACTTTCACAGAGAGGCTATTGGGCACACTTCTAAGTTCAACTGTCACAGAGAGGCTATTGGGCACTCTTTCTAAATTCAACTTTCATAGAGAGGCTATTGTGCACACTTCTAAATTCAGTTTAGCACAGAGAGGCTATTGGGCACACCTCTAAATTCAACTTTCACAGAGAGGCTATTGGGCACACTTCTAAATTCAGTTTAGCACAGAGAGGCTATTGGGCACACTTCTAAATTCAACTTTCACAGAGAGGCTATTGGGCACACTTCTAAATTCAACTTTCACAGAGAGGCTATTGGGCACACATCTAAATTCAACTTCCACAGAGAGGCTATTGGGCACACTTCTAAGTTCAACTTTCACAGCAAGGCTATTGGGCACTCTTTCTAAATTCAACTTTCATAGAGAGGCTATTGGGCACACTTCTAAGTTCAACTTTCACAGCAAGGCTATTGGGCACTCTTTCTAAATTCAACTTTCATAGAGAGGCTATTGGGCACACTTCTAAATTCAGTTTAGCACAGAGAGGCTATTGGGCACACTTCTAAATTCAACTTTCACAGAGAGGTTATTGGGCACACTTATAGATTCAACTTTCACAGAGAGGCTATTGGGAACATTTCTAAATTCAACTTTCACAGAGAGGCTGTTGGGCACTCTTTCTAAATTCAACTTTCATAGAGAGGCTTTTGGGCACACTTCTAAATTCAACTTTCACAGAGAGGCTATTGGGCACACTTGTAGATTCAACTTTCACAGAGGGGCTATTGGGCACACTTCTAAGTTCAACTTTCACAGAGAGGCTATTGGGCACACTTCTAAATTCAACTTTCACAGAGAGGCTATTGGGCACACATCTAAATTCAACTTCCACAGAGAGGCTATTGGGCACACTTCTAAGTTCAACTTTCACAGCGAGGCTATTGGGCACTCTTTCTGAATTCATCTTTCATAGAGAGGCTATTGGGCACACTTCTAGATTCAACTTTCACAGAGAGGCTATTGGGCACACTTCTAAAGTCGACTTTCACAGAGGGGCTACTGGGCACACTTCTAAATTCAACTTTCATAGAGAGGCTTTTGGGCACACTTCTAGATTCAACTTTCACAGAGAGGCAATTGGGCACATTTCTAAATTCAACTTTCATAGAGAGGCTATTGGGCACACTTCTAGATTCAATTTCACAAAGAGACTATTGGGCACACTTCTAAGTTCAACTTTCACAGAGAGGCTATTGGGCACACTTCTAAGTTCAACTGTCACAGAGAGGCTATTGGGCACTCTTTCTAAATTCAACTTTCATAGAGAGGCTATTGTGCACACTTCTAAATTCAGTTTAGCACAGAGAGGCTATTGGGCACACCTCTAAATTCAACTTTCACAGAGAGGCTATTGGGCACACTTCTAAATTCAGTTTAGCACAGAGAGGCTATTGGGCACACTTCTAAATTCAACTTTCACAGAGAGGCTATTGGGCACACTTCTAGATTCAACTTTCACAGAGGGGCTATTGGGCATACTTCTAAGTTCAACTTCCACAGAGAGGCTATTGGGCACACTTCTAAATTCAACTTTCACAGAGAGGCTATTGGGCACACATCTAAATTCAACTTCCACAGAGAGGCTATTGGGCACACTTCTAAGTTCAACTTTCACAGCAAGGCTATTGGGCACTCTTTCTAAATTCAACTTTCATAGAGAGGCTATTGGGCACACTTCTAAGTTCAACTTTCACAGCAAGGCTATTGGGCACTCTTTCTAAATTCAACTTTCATAGAGAGGCTATTGGGCACACTTCTAAATTCAGTTTAGCACAGAGAGGCTATTGGGCACACTTCTAAATTCAACTTTCACAGAGAGGTTATTGGGCACACTTATAGATTCAACTTTCACAGAGAGGCTATTGGGCACATTTCTAAATTCAACTTTCACAGAGAGGCTATTGGGCACTCTTTCTAAATTCAACTTTCATAGAGAGGCTTTTGGGCACACTTCTAAATTCAACTTTCACAGAGAGGCTATTGGGCACACTTGTAGATTCAACTTTCACAGAGGGGCTATTGGGCACACTTCTAAGTTCAACTTTCATAGAGAGGCTATTGGGCACACTTCTAAGTTCAACTTTCACAGCAAGGCTATTGGGCACTCTTTCTAAATTCAACTTTCATAGAGAGGCTATTGGGCACACTTCTAAGTTCAACTTTCACAGCAAGGCTATTGGGCACTCTTTCTAAATTCAACTTTCATAGAGAGGCTATTGGGCACACTTCTAAATTCAGTTTAGCACAGAGAGGCTATTGGGCACACTTCTAAATTCAACTTTCACAGAGAGGTTATTGGGCACACTTATAGATTCAACTTTCACAGAGAGGCTATTGGGCACATTTCTAAATTCAACTTTCACAGAGAGGCTATTGGGCACTCTTTCTAAATTCAACTTTCATAGAGAGGCTTTTGGGCACACTTCTAAATTCAACTTTCACAGAGAGGCTATTGGGCACACTTGTAGATTCAACTTTCACAGAGGGGCTATTGGGCACACTTCTAAGTTCAACTTTCACAGAGAGGCTATTGGGCACACTTCTAAATTCAACTTTCACAGAGAGGCTATTGGGCACACATCTAAATTCAACTTCCACAGAGAGGCTATTGGGCACACTTCTAAGTTCAACTTTCACAGCGAGGCTATTGGGCACTCTTTCTGAATTCATCTTTCATAGAGAGGCTATTGGGCACACTTCTAGATTCAACTTTCACAGAGAGGCTATTGGGCACACTTCTAAAGTCGACTTTCACAGAGGGGCTATTGGGCACACTTCTAAATTCAACTTTCATAGAGAGGCTATTGGGCACACTTCTAGATTCAACTTTCACAGAGAGGCAATTGGGCACATTTCTAAATTCAACTTTCATAGAGAGGCTATTGGGCACACTTCTAGATTCAATTTCACAAAGAGGCTATTGGGCACACTTCTAAGTTCAACTTTCACAGAGAGGCTATTGGGCACACTTCTAAGTTCAACTGTCACAGAGAGGCTATTGGGCACTCTTTCTAAATTCAACTTTCATAGAGAGGCTATTGTGCACACTTCTAAATTCAGTTTAGCACAGAGAGGCTATTGGGCACACCTCTAAATTCAACTTTCACAGAGAGGCTATTGGGCACACTTCTAAATTCAGTTTAGCACAGAGAGGCTATTGGGCACACTTCTAAATTCAACTTTCACAGAGAGGCTATTGGGCACACTTCTAGATTCAACTTTCACAGAGGGGCTATTGGGCATACTTCTAAGTTCAACTTCCACAGAGAGGCTATTGGGCACACTTCTAAATTCAACTTTCACAGAGAGGCTATTGGGCACACATCTAAATTCAACTTCCACAGAGAGGCTATTGGGCACACTTCTAAGTTCAACTTTCACAGCAAGGCTATTGGGCACTCTTTCTAAATTCAACTTTCATAGAGAGGCTATTGGGCACACTTCTAAGTTCAACTTTCACAGCAAGGCTATTGGGCACTCTTTCTAAATTCAACTTTCATAGAGAGGCTATTGGGCACACTTCTAAATTCAGTTTAGCACAGAGAGGCTATTGGGCACACTTCTAAATTCAACTTTCACAGAGAGGTTATTGGGCACACTTATAGATTCAACTTTCACAGAGAGGCTATTGGGCACATTTCTAAATTCAACTTTCACAGAGAGGCTATTGGGCACTCTTTCTAAATTCAACTTTCATAGAGAGGCTTTTGGGCACACTTCTAAATTCAACTTTCACAGAGAGGCTATTGGGCACACATCTAAATTCAACTTCCACAGAGAGGCTATTGGGCACACTTCTAAGTTCAACTTTCACAGGGAGGCTATTGGGCACTCTTTCTGAATTCAACTTCCACAGAGAGGCTATTGGGCACACTTCTAAGTTCAACTTTCACAGAGAGGCTATTGGGCACACATCTAAATTCAACTTCCACAGAGAGGCTATTGGGCACACTTCTAAGTTCAACTTTCACAGGGAGGCTATTGGGCACTCTTTCTGAATTCATCTTTCATAGAGAGGCTATTGGGCACACTTATAAATTCAGTTTAGCAGAGAGAGGCTATTGGGCACACTTCTAAATTCAACTTTCATAGAGAGGCTATTGGGCACACTTCTAGATTCAACTTTCACAGAGAGGCTATTGGGCACACTTCTAAAGTCGACTTTCACAGAGGGGCTATTGGGCACACTTCTAAATTCAACTTTCATAGAGAGGCTATTGGGCACACTTCTAGATTCAACTTTCACAGAGAGGCTATTGGGCACACTTCTAAATTCGACTTTCACAGAGGGGCTATTGGGCACATTTCTAAATTCAACTTTCACAAAGAGGCTATTGGGCACTCTTTCTAAATTCAACTTTCACAGAGAGGCTATTGGGCACACTTCTGAATTTGACTTTCACAGAGGGGCTATTGGGCACATTTCTAAATTCAACTTTCACAGAGAGGCTATTGGGCACACTTCTAGATTCAATTTCACAAAGAGGCTTTTGGGCACACTTCTAAGTTTAACTTTCACAGAGAGGCTATTGGGCACACCTCTAAGCTCAACTGTCACAGAGAGGCTATTGGGCACTCTTTCTAAATTCAACGTTCATAGAGAGGCTATTGTGCACACTTCTAAATTCAGTTTAGCACAGAGAGGCTATTGGGCACACCTCTAAATTCAACTTTCACAGAGGGCTATTGGGCACACTTCTAAGTTCAACTTTCACAGAGAGGCTATTGGGCACACTTCTAAATTCAACTTTCACAGAGAGGCTATTGGGCACACATCTAAATTCAACTTCCACAGAGAGGCTATTGGGCACACTTCTAAGTTCAACTTTCACAGTGAGGCTATTGGGCACTCTTTCTAAATTCATCTTTCATAGAGAGGCTATTGGGCACACTTCTAAATTCAGTTTAGCACAGAGAGGCTATTGGGCACACTTCTAAATTCAACTTTCATAGAGAGGCTGTTGGGCACACTTCTAGTTTCAACTTTCACAGAGAGGCTATTGGGCACACTTCTAAATTCGACTTTCACAGAGGGGCTATTGGGCACATTTCTAAATTCAACTTTCACAGAGAGGCTATTGGGCACACTTCTGAATTTAGTTTTGCACAGAGAGGCTATTGGGCACACTTCTAAATTCAGTTTAGCACAGAGAGGCTATTGCGCACACTTCTAAATTCAGTTTAGCACAGAGAGGCTATTGGGCACACTTCTAAATTCAACTTTCACAGAGAGGCTATTGGGCACTCTTTCTGAATTCAACTTTCACAGAGAGGCAATTGGGCACATTTCTAAATTCAACTTTCACAGAGAGGCTATTGGGCACACTTCTAGATTCAATTTCACAAAGAGGCTATTGGGCACACTTCTAAGTTCAATTTTCAGAGAGAGGCTATTGGGCACACTTCTAAGTTCAACTGTCACAGAGAGGCTATTGGGCACTCTTTCTAAATTCAACTTTCATAGAGAGGCTATTGTGCACACTTCTAAATTCAGTTTAGCACAGAGAGGCTATTGGGCACACCTCTAAATTCAACTTTCACAGAGAGGCTATTGGGCACTCTTCTAAATTCAGTTTAGCACAGAGAGGCTATTGGGCACACTTCTAAATTCAACCTTCACAGAGAGGCTATTGGGCACACTTCTAGATTCAACTTTCACAGAGAGGCTATTGGGCACATTTCTAAATTCAACTTTCACAGAGAGGCTAATGGACACAATTCTAGATTCAACTTTCACAAAGAGGCTATTGGGCACACTTCTAAGTTCAACTTTCACAGAGAGGATATTGGGCACACTTCTAAGTTCAACTGTCACAGAGAGGCTATTGGGCACTCTTTCTAAATTCAACTTTCATAGAGAGGCTATTGTGCACACTTCTAAATTCAGTTTAGCACAGAGAGGCTATTGGACACACTTCTAAATTCAACTTTCACAGAGAGGCTATTGGGCACACTTCTAAATTTGACTTTCACAGAGGGGCTATTGGGTACATTTCTAAATTCAACTTTCACAGAGAGGCTATTGGGCACACTTCTAGATTCAATTTCACAAAGAGGCTATTGGGCACACTTCTAAGTTTAACGTTCACAGAGAGGCTATTGGGCACACTTCTAAGTTCAGTTTAGCACAAAGAGGCTATTGGGCACACCTCTAAATTCAACTTTCACAGAGAGGCTATTGGGCACACTTCTAAATTCAGTTTAGCACAGAGAGGCTATTGGGCACACTTCTAAATTCAACTTTCACAGAGAGGCTATTGGGCACACTTCTAGATTTAACTTTCACAGAGGAGCTATTGGGCACACTTCTAAGTTCAACTTTCACAGAGAGGCTATTGGGCACACTTCTAAATTCAACTTTCACAGAGAGGCTATTGGGCACACTTCTAAATTCAACTTTCACAGAGAGGCTATTGGGCACACTTCTAAATTCAGTTTAGCACAGAGAGGCTATTGGGCACACTTCTAAATTCAACTTTCACAGAGAGGCTATTGGGCACACTTTTAGATTCAACTTTCACAGAGGGGCTATTGGGCACACTTCTAAGTTCAACTTTCACAGAGAGGCTATTGGGCACACATCTAAATTCAGTTTAGCACAGAGAGGCTATTGGGCACACTTCTAAATTCGACTTTCACAGAGGGTCTATTGGGCACATTTCTAAATTCAACTTTCACAAAGAGGCTATTGGGCACTCTTTCTAAATTCAACTTTCATAGAGAGGCTATTGGGCACACTTCTAAATTTAGTTTTGCACAGAGGGGCTATTGGGCACACTTCTAAATTCAGTTTAGCACAGAGAACAGAGAGGCTATTGAGCACACTTCTAACTTCAGTTTAGCACAGAGAGGCCATTGGGCACACTTCTAAGTTCGACTTTCACAGAGAGGCTATTGGGCACACTTCTAAATTCAACTTTCACAGAGAGGCTATTGGGCACACTTCTAAATTCAGTTTAGCACAGAGACGCTATTGGGCACACTTCTAAATTCAGCTTTCACAGAGAGGCTATTGGGCACTCTTTCTAAATTCAACTTTCACAGAGAGGCAATTGGGCACATTTCTAAATTCAACTTTCACAGAGAGGCTATTGGGCACACTTCTAGATTCAATTTCACAAAGAGGCTATTGGGCACACTTCTAAGTTCAATTTTCACAGAGAGGCTATTGGGCACACTTCTAAATTCAACTTTCACAGAGAGGCTATTGGGCACACATCTAAATTCAGTTTAGCACAGAGAGGCTATTGGGCACACTTCTAAATTCAACTTTCGTAGAGAGGCTATTGGGCACACTTCTAGATTCAACTTTCACAGAGAGGCTATTGGGCACACTTCTAAATTCGACTTTCACAGAGGGTCTATTGGGCACATTTCTAAATTCAACTTTCACAAAGAGGCTATTGGGCACTCTTTCTAAATTCAACTTTCATAGAGAGGCTATTGGGCACACTTCTAGATTTAGTTTTGCACAGAGGGGCTATTGGGCACACTTCTAAATTCAGTTTAGCACAGAGAGGCTATTGAGCACACTTCTAACTTCAGTTTAGCACAGAGAGGCCATTGGGCACACTTCTAAGTTCGACTTTCACAGAGAGGCTATTGGGCACACTTCTAAATTCAACTTTCACAGAGAGGCTATTGGGCACACTTCTAAATTCAGTTTAGCACAGAGACGCTATTGGGCACACTTCTAAATTCAACTTTCACAGAGTGGCTATTGGGCACTTTTTCTAAATTCAACTTTCACAGAGAGGCAATTGGGCACATTTCTAAATTCAACTTTCACAGAGAGGCTATTGGGCACACTTCTAGATTCAATTTCACAAAGAGGCTATTGGGCACACTTCTAAGTTCAATTTTCACAGAGAGGCTATTGGGCACACTTCTAAGTTCAACTGTCACAGAGAGGCTATTGGGCACTCTTTCTAAATTTAACTTTCATAGAGAGGCTATTGTGCACACTTCTAAATTCAGTTTAGCACAGAGAGGCTATTGGGCACACTTCTAAATTCAACTTTCACAGAGAGGCTACTGGGCACACTTCTAGATTCAACTTTCACAGAGAGGCTATTGGGCACACATCTAAATTCAATTTAGCACAGAGAGGCTATTGGGCACACTTCTAAATTCAACTTTCGTAGACAGGCTATTGGGCACACTTCTAGATTCAACTTTCACAGAGAGGCTATTGGGCACACTTCTAAATTCGACTTTCACAGAGGGTCTATTGGGCACATTTCTAAATTCAACTTTCACAAAGAGGCTATTGGGCACTCTTTCTAAATTCAACTTTCATAGAGAGGCTATTGGGCACACTTCTAAATTTAGTTTTGCACAGAGGGGCTATTGGGCACACTTCTAAATTCAGTTTAGCACAGAGAGGCTATTGAGCACACTTCTAACTTCAGTTTAGCACAGAGAGGCCATTGGGCACACTTCTAAGTTCGACTTTCACAGAGAGGCTATTGGGCACACTTCTAAATTCAACTTTCACAGAGAGGCTATTGGGCACACTTCTAAATTCAGTTTAGCACAGAGACGCTATTGGGCACACTTCTAAATTCAACTTTCACAGAGAGGCTATTGGGCACTCTTTCTAAATTCAACTTTCACAGAGAGGCAATTGGGCACATTTCTAAATTCAACCTTCACAGAGAGGCTATTGGGCACACTTCTAGATTCAATTTCACAAAGAGGCTATTGGGCACACTTCTAAGTTCAATTTTCACAGAGAGGCTATTGGGCACACTTCTAAATTCAACTTTCACAGAGAGGCTATTGGGCACACATCTAAATTCAGTTTAGCACAGAGAGGCTATTGGGCACACTTCTAAATTCAACTTTCGTAGAGAGGCTATTGGGCACACTTCTAGATTCAACTTTCACAGAGAGGCTATTGGGCACACTTCTAAATTCGACTTTCACAGAGGGTCTATTGGGCACATTTCTAAATTCAACTTTCACAAAGAGGCTATTGGGCACCCTTTCTAAATTCAACTTTCATAGAGAGGCTATTGGGCACACTTCTAGATTTAGTTTTGCACAGAGGGGCTATTGGGCACACTTCTAAATTCAGTTTAGCACAGAGAGGCTATTGAGCACACTTCTAACTTCAGTTTAGCACAGAGAGGCCATTGGGCACACTTCTAAGTTCGACTTTCACAGAGAGGCTATTGGGCACACTTCTAAATTCAACTTTCACAGAGAGGCTATTGGGCACACTTCTAAATTCAGTTTAGCACAGAGACGCTATTGGGCACACTTCTAAATTCAACTTTCACAGAGTGGCTATTGGGCACTCTTTCTAAATTCAACTTTCACAGAGAGGCAATTGGGCACATTTCTAAATTCAACTTTCACAGAGAGGCTATTGGGCACACTTCTAGATTCAATTTCACAAAGAGGCTATTGGGCACACTTCTAAGTTCAATTTTCACAGAGAGGCTATTGGGCACACTTCTAAGTTCAACTGTCACAGAGAGGCTATTGGGCACTCTTTCTAAATTTAACTTTCATAGAGAGGCTATTGTGCACACTTCTAAATTCAGTTTATCACAGAGAGGCTATTGGGCACACCTCTAAATTCAACTTTCACAGAGAGGCTATTGGGCACTCTTCTAAATTCAGTTTAGCACAGAGAGGCTATTGGGCACACTTCTAAATTCAACTTTCACAGAGAGGCTACTGGGCACACTTCTAGATTCAACTTTCACAGAGAGGCTATTGGGCACATTTCTAAATTCAACTTTCACAGAGAGGCTAATGGACACAATTCTAGATTCAACTTTCACAAAGAGGCTATTGGGCACACTTCTAAGTTCAACTTTCACAGAGAGGATATTGGGCACACTTCTAAGTTCAACTGTCACAGAGAGGCTATTGGGCACTCTTTCTAAATTCAACTTTCATAGAGAGGCCATTGTGCACACTTCTAAATTCAGTTTAGCACAGAGAGGCTATTGGACACACTTCTAAATTCAACTTTCACAGAGAGGCTATTGGGCACACTTCTAAATTTGACTTTCACAGAGGGGCTATTGGGTACATTTCTAAATTCATCTTTCACAGAGAGGCTATTGGGCACACTTCTAGATTCAATTTCACAAAGAGGCTATTGGGCACACTTCTAAATTTAACTTTCACAGAGAGGCTATTGGGCACACTTCTAAGTTCAACTGTCACAGAGAGGCTATTGGGCACTCTTTCTAAATTCAACTTTCATAGAGAGGCTATTGTGCACACTTCTAAATTCAGTTTAGCACAAAGAGGCTATTGGGCACACCTCTAAATTCAACTTTCACAGAGAGGCTATTGGGCACACTTCTAAATTCAGTTTAGCACAGAGAGGCTATTGGGCACACTTCTAAATTCAACTTTCACAGAGAGGCTATTGGGCACACTTCTAGATTCAACTTTCACAGAGGGGCTATTGGGCACACTTCTAAGTTCAACTTTCACAGAGAGGCTATTGGGCACACTTCTAAATTCAACTTTCACAGAGAGGCTATTGGGCACACATCTAAATTCAGTTTAGCACAGAGAGGCTATTGGGCACACTTCTAAATTCAACTTTCGTAGAGAGGCTATTGGGCACACTTCTAGATTCAACTTTCACAGAGAGGCTATTGGACACACTTCTAAATTCGACTTTCACAGAGGGTCTATTGGGCACATTTCTAAATTCAACTTTCACAAAGAGGCTATTGGGCACTCTTTCTAAATTCAACTTTCATAGAGAGGCTATTGGGCACACTTCTAAATTTAGTTTTGCACAGAGGGGCTATTGGGCACACTTCTAAATTCAGTTTAGCACAGAGAGGATATTGAGCACACTTCTAACTTCAGTTTAGCACAGAGAGGCCATTGGGCACACTTCTAAGTTCGACTTTCACAGAGAGGCTATTGGGCACACTTCTAAATTCAACTTTCACAGAGAGGCTATTGGGCACACTTCTAAATTCAGTTTAGCACAGAGACGCTATTGGGCACACTTCTAAATTAAGTTTAGCACAGAGAGGCTATTGGGCACACTTCTAAATTCAACTTTCAATGAGAGGCTATTATGCACACTTCTAAATTCAACTTTCACAGAGAGGCAATTGGGCACATTTCTAAATTCAACTTTCCTAGAGAGGCTATTGGGCACATTTCTAGATTCAATTTCATAAAGAGGCTATTGGGCACACTTCTAAGTTCAACTTTCACAGAGAGGCTATTGGGCACACTTCTAAGTTCAACTGTCACAGAGAGGCTATTGGGCACTCTTTCTAAATTCAACTTTCATAGAGGGGCTATTGTGCACACTTCTAAATTCAGTTTAGCACAGAGAGGCTATAGGGCACACCTCTAAATTCAACTTTATCAGAGAGGCTATTGGGCACACTTCTAAATTCAGTTTAGCACAGAGAGGCTATTGGGCACACTTCTAAATTCAACTTTCACAGAGAGGCTATTGGGCACACTTCTAGATTCAACTTTAACAGAGAGGCTATTGGGCACACTTCTAAGTTCAACTTTCACAGAGAGGCTATTGGGCACACTTCTAAATTCAACTTTCACAGAGAGGCTATTGGGCACACATCTAAATTCAACTTCCACAGAGAGGCTATTGGGCACACTTCTAAGTTCAACTTTCACAGCAAGGCTATTAGGCACTCTTTCTAAATTCAACTTTCATAGAGAGGCTATTGGGCACACTTCTAAATTCAGTTTAGCACAGAGAGGCTATTGGGCACACTTCTAAATTCAACTTTCACAGAGAGGTTATTGGGCACACTTCTAGATTCAACTTTCACAGAGAGGCTATTGGGCACACTTCTAAATTTGACTTTCACAGAGGGGCTATTGGGCACATTTCTAAATTCAACTTTCACAGAGAGGCTATTGGCCACTCTTTCTAAATTCAACTTTCATAGAGAGGCTATTGGGCACACTTTTAAATGTAGTTTTGCACAGAGAGGCTATTGGGCACACTTCTAAATTCAGTTTAGCACAGAGAGGCTATTGAGCACACTTCTAAGTTCAACTTTCACAGAGAGGCTATTGGGCACACTTCTAAATTCAACTTTCACAGAGAGGCTATTGGGCACACATCTAAATTCAACTTCCACAGAGAGGCTATTGGGCACACTTCTAAGTTCAACTTTCACAGCAAGGCTATTGGGCACTCTTTCTAAATTCAACTTTCATAGAGAGGCTATTGGGCACACTTCTAAATTCAGTTTAGCACAGAGAGGCTATTGGGCACACTTCTAAATTCAACTTTCACAGAGAGGTTATTGGGCACACTTCTAGATTCAACTTTCACAGAGAGGCTATTGGGCACACTTCTAAATTCAGTTTAGCACAGAGACGCTATTGGGCACACTTCTAAATTCAACTTTCACAGAGAGGCTATTGGGCACTCTTTCTAAATTCAACTTTCACAGAGAGGCAATTGGGCACATTTCTAAATTCAACTTTCACAGAGAGGCTATTGGGCACACTTCTAGATTCAATTTCACAAAGAGGCTATTGGGCACACTTCTAAGTTCAATTTTCACAGAGAGGCTATTGGGCACACTTCTAAATTCAACTTTCACAGAGAGGCTATTGGGCACACATCTAAATTCAGTTTAGCACAGAGAGGCTATTGGGCACACTTCTAAATTCAACTTTCGTAGAGAGGCTATTGGGCACACTTCTAGATTCAACTTTCACAGAGAGGCTATTGGGCACACTTCTAAATTCGACTTTCACAGAGGGTCTATTGGGCACATTTCTAAATTCAACTTTCACAAAGAGGCTATTGGGCACCCTTTCTAAATTCAACTTTCATAGAGAGGCTATTGGGCACACTTCTAGATTTAGTTTTGCACAGAGGGGCTATTGGGCACACTTCTAAATTCAGTTTAGCACAGAGAGGCTATTGAGCACACTTCTAACTTCAGTTTAGCACAGAGAGGCCATTGGGCACACTTCTAAGTTCGACTTTCACAGAGAGGCTATTGGGCACACTTCTAAATTCAACTTTCACAGAGAGGCTATTGGGCACACTTCTAAATTCAGTTTAGCACAGAGACGCTATTGGGCACACTTCTACATTCAACTTTCACAGAGTGGCTATTGGGCACTCTTTCTAAATTCAACTTTCACAGAGAGGCAATTGGGCACATTTCTAAATTCAACTTTCACAGAGAGGCTATTGGGCACACTTCTAGATTCAATTTCACAAAGAGGCTATTGGGCACACTTCTAAGTTCAATTTTCACAGAGAGGCTATTGGGCACACTTCTAAGTTCAACTGTCACAGAGAGGCTATTGGGCACTCTTTCTAAATTTAACTTTCATAGAGAGGCTATTGTGCACACTTCTAAATTCAGTTTAGCACAGAGAGGCTATTGGGCACACCTCTAAATTCAACTTTCACAGAGAGGCTATTGGGCACTCTTCTAAATTCAGTTTAGCACAGAGAGGCTATTGGGCACACTTCTAAATTCAACTTTCACAGAGAGGCTACTGGGCACACTTCTAGATTCAACTTTCACAGAGAGGCTATTGGGCACATTTCTAAATTCAACTTTCACAGAGAGGCTAATGGACACAATTCTAGATTCAACTTTCACAAAGAGGCTATTGGGCACACTTCTAAGTTCAACTTTCACAGAGAGGATATTGGGCACACTTCTAAGTTCAACTGTCACAGAGAGGCTATTGGGCACTCTTTCTAAATTCAACTTTCATAGAGAGGCCATTGTGCACACTTCTAAATTCAGTTTAGCACAGAGAGGCTATTGGACACACTTCTAAATTCAACTTTCACAGAGAGGCTATTGGGCACACTTCTAAATTTGACTTTCACAGAGGGGCTATTGGGTACATTTCTAAATTCATCTTTCACAGAGAGGCTATTGGGCACACTTCTAGATTCAATTTCACAAAGAGGCTATTGGGCACACTTCTAAATTTAACTTTCACAGAGAGGCTATTGGGCACACTTCTAAGTTCAACTGTCACAGAGAGGCTATTGGGCACTCTTTCTAAATTCAACTTTCATAGAGAGGCTATTGTGCACACTTCTAAATTCAGTTTAGCACAAAGAGGCTATTGGGCACACCTCTAAATTCAACTTTCACAGAGAGGCTATTGGGCACACTTCTAAATTCAGTTTAGCACAGAGAGGCTATTGGGCACACTTCTAAATTCAACTTTCACAGAGAGGCTATTGGGGACACTTCTAGATTCAACTTTCACAGAGGGGCTATTGGGCACACTTCTAAGTTCAACTTTCACAGAGAGGCTATTGGGCACACTTCTAAATTCAACTTTCACAGAGAGGCTATTGGGCACACATCTAAATTCAGTTTAGCACAGAGAGGCTATTGGGCACACTTCTAAATTCAACTTTCGTAGAGAGGCTATTGGGCACACTTCTAGATTCAACTTTCACAGAGAGGCTATTGGACACACTTCTAAATTCGACTTTCACAGAGGGTCTATTGGGCACATTTCTAAATTCAACTTTCACAAAGAGGCTATTGGGCACTCTTTCTAAATTCAACTTTCATAGAGTGGCTATTGGGCACACTTCTAAATTTAGTTTTGCACAGAGGGGCTATTGGGCACACTTCTAAATTCAGTTTAGCACAGAGAGGATATTGAGCACACTTCTAACTTCAGTTTAGCACAGAGAGGCCATTGGGCACACTTCTAAGTTCGACTTTCACAGAGAGGCTATTGGGCACACTTCTAAATTCAACTTTCACAGAGAGGCTATTGGGCACACTTCTAAATTCAGTTTAGCACAGAGACGCTATTGGGCACACTTCTAAATTAAGTGTAGCACAGAGAGGCTATTGGGCACACTTCTAAATTCAACTTTCAATGAGAGGCTATTATGCACACTTCTAAATTCAACTTTCACAGAGAGGCAATTGGGCACATTTCTAAATTCAACTTTCCTAGAGAGGCTATTGGGCACATTTCTAGATTCAATTTCATAAAGAGGCTATTGGGCACACTTCTAAGTTCAACTTTCACAGAGAGGCTATTGGGCACACTTCTAAGTTCAACTGTCACAGAGAGGCTATTGGGCACTCTTTCTAAATTCAACTTTCATAGAGGGGCTATTGTGCACACTTCTAAATTCAGTTTAGCACAGAGAGGCTATAGGGCACACCTCTAAATTCAACTTTATCAGAGAGGCTATTGGGCACACTTCTAAATTCAGTTTAGCACAGAGAGGCTATTGGGCACACTTCTAAATTCAACTTTCACAGAGAGGCTATTGGGCACACTTCTAGATTCAACTTTAACAGAGAGGCTATTGGGCACACTTCTAAGTTCAACTTTCACAGAGAGGCTATTGGGCACACTTCTAAATTCAACTTTCACAGAGAGGCTATTGGGCACACATCTAAATTCAACTTCCACAGAGAGGCTATTGGGCACACTTCTAAGTTCAACTTTCACAGCAAGGCTATTAGGCACTCTTTCTAAATTCAACTTTCATAGAGAGGCTATTGGGCACACTTCTAAATTCAGTTTAGCACAGAGAGGCTATTGGGCACACTTCTAAATTCAACTTTCACAGAGAGGTTATTGGGCACACTTCTAGATTCAACTTTCACAGAGAGGCTATTGGGCACACTTCTAAATTTGACTTTCACAGAGGGGCTATTGGGCACATTTCTAAATTCAACTTTCACAGAGAGGCTACTGGCCACTCTTTCTAAATTCAACTTTCATAGAGAGGCTATTGGGCACACTTTTAAATGTAGTTTTGCACAGAGAGGCTATTGGGCACACTTCTAAATTCAGTTTAGCACAGAGAGGCTATTGAGCACACTTCTAAGTTCAACTTTCACAGAGAGGCTATTGGGCACACTTCTAAATTCAACTTTCACAGAGAGGCTATTGGGCACACATCTAAATTCAACTTCCACAGAGAGGCTATTGGGCACACTTCTAAGTTCAACTTTCACAGCAAGGCTATTGGGCACTCTTTCTAAATTCAACTTTTACAGAGAGGCTATTGGGCACACTTCTAAATTCAGTTTAGCACAGAGAGGCTATTGGGCACACTTCTAAATTCAACTTTCACAGAGAGGTTATTGGGCACACTTCTAGATTCAACTTTCACAGAGAGGCTATTGGGCACACTTCTAAATTTGACTTTCACAGAGGGGCTATTGGGCACATTTCTAAATTCAACTTTCACAGAGAGGCTATTGGGCACACTTTTAAATGTAGTTTTGCACAGAGAGGCTATTGGGCACACTTCTAAATTCAGTTTAGCACAGAGAGGCTATTGAGCACACTTATAAATTCAGTTTAGCACAGAGAGGCCATTGGGCACACTTCTAAGTTCGACTTTCACAGAGAGGCTATTGGGCACACTTCTAAATTCAACTTTCACAGAGAGGCTATTGGGCACACTTCTAAATTCAGTTTAGCACAGAGAGGCTATTGGGCACACTTCTAAATTCAGTTTAGCACAGAGAGGCTATTGGGCACACTTCTAAATTCAGTTTTGCACAGAGAGGCTATTGGGCACACTTCTAAATTCAACTTTCACAGAGAGGCTATTGGGCACACTTCTAGATTCAACTTTCACAGAGGGGCTATTGGGCACACTTCTAAGTTCAACTTTCACAGAGAGGCTATTGGGCACACTTCTAAATTCAACTTTCACAGAGAGGCTATTGGGCACACATCTAAATTCAACTTCCACAGAGAGGCTATTGGGCACACTTCTAAGTTCAAATTTCACAGCGAGGCTATTGGGCACTCTTTCTAAATTCAACTTTCATAGAGAGGCTATTGGGCACACTTATAAATTCAGTTTAGCACAGAGAGGCTATTGGGCATACTTCTAAATTCAACTTTCACAGAGAGGCTATTGGGCACACTTCTAGATTCAACTTTCACAGAGAGGATATTGGGCACACTTCTAAATTCGACTTTCACAGAGGGGCTATTGGGCACATTTCTAAATTCAACTTTCACAGAGAGGCTATTGGGCACTCTTTCTAAATTCAACTTTCATAGAGAGGCTATTGGGCACACTTCTAAATTTAGTTTTGCACAGAGAGGCTATTGGGCACACTTCTAAATTCAGTTTAGCACAGAGAGGCTATTGAGCACACTTCTAAATTCAGTTTAGCACAGAGAGGCCATTGGGCACACTTCTAAGTTCGACTTTCACAGAGAGGCTATTGGGCACACTTCTAAATTCAGTTTAGCACAGAGAGGCTATTGGGCACACTTCTAAATTCAGTTTAGCACAGAGAGGCTATTGGGCACATTTCTAAATTCAGTTTAGCACAGAGACGCTATCGGGCACACTACTAAATTAAGTTTAGCACAAAGAGGCTATTGGGCACACTTCTAAATTCAACTTTCATAGAGAGGCTATTGGGCACACTTCTAAATTTAGTTTTGCACAGAGAGGCTATTGGGCACACTTCTAGATTCAACTTTCACAGAGGGGCTATTGGGCACACTTCTAAGTTCAACTTTCACAGAGAGGCTATTGGGCACACTTCTAAATTCAACTTTCACAGAGAGGCTATTGGGCACACATCTAAATTCAACTTCCACAGAGAGGCTATTGGGCACACTACTAAATTAAGTTTAGCACAAAGAGGCTATTGGGCACACTTCTAAATTCAACTTTCACTGAGAGGCTATTGGGCACACTTCTAAATTCAACTTTCACAGAGAGGCTATTGGGCACATTTCTAAATTCAACTTCAACAGAGAGGCTAATGGACACAATTCTAGATTCAACTTTCACAAAGAGGCTATTGGGCACACTTCTAAGTTCAACTTTCACAGAGAGGCTATTCGGCACACTTCTAAGTCCAACTGTCACAGAGAGGCTATTGGGCACTCTTTCTAAATTCAACTTTCATAGAGAGGCTATTCGACACACTTCTAAATTCAACTTTCACAGAGAGGCTATTGGGCACACTTCTAGATGCAACTTTCACAGAGAGGCTATTGGGCACACTTTTAAATTTGACTTCCACAGAGGGGCTATTGGGCACATTTCTAAATTCAACTTTCACAGAGAGGCTATTGGGCACTCTTTCTAAATTCAACTTTCATAGAGAGGCTTTTGGGCACACTTCTAAATTCAGTTTAGCACAGAGAGGCTATTGGGCACACTTATAAATTCAACTTTCACAGACAGACTATTGGGCACACTTCTAAATTCAACTTTCACAGAGAGGCTATTGGGCACACATCTAAATTCAACTTCCACAGAGAGGCTATTGGGCACACTTCTAAGTTCAACTTTCACAGCAAGGCTATTGGGCACTCTTTCTAAATTCAACTTTCATAGAGAGGCTATTGGGCACACTTCTAAATTCAGTTTAGCACAGAGAGGCTATTGGGCACACTTCTAAATTCAGTTTAGCACAGAGAGGCTATTGGGCACACTTCTAAATTCAGTTTTGCACAGAGAGGCTATTGGGCACACTTCTAAATTCAACTTTCACAGAGAGGCTATTGGGCACACTTCTAGATTCAACTTTCACAGAGGGGCTATTGGGCACACTTCTAAGTTCAACTTTCACAGAGAGGCTATTGGGCACACTTCTAAATTCAACTTTCACAGAGAGGCTATTGGGCACACATCTAAATTCAACTTCCACAGAGAGGCTATTGGGCACACTTCTAAGTTCAAATTTCACAGCGAGGCTATTGGGCACTCTTTCTAAATTCAACTTTCATAGAGAGGCTATTGGGCACACTTATAAATTCAGTTTAGCACAGAGAGGCTATTGGGCATACTTCTAAATTCAACTTTCACAGAGAGGCTATTGGGCACACTTCTAGATTCAACTTTCACAGAGAGGCTATTGGGCACACTTCTAAATTCGACTTTCACAGAGGGGCTATTGGGCACATTTCTAAATTCAACTTTCACAGAGAGGCTATTGGGCACTCTTTCTAAATTCAACTTTCATAGAGAGGCTATTGGGCACACTTCTAAATTTAGTTTTGCACAGAGAGGCTATTGGGCACACTTCTAAATTCAGTTTAGCACAGAGAGGCTATTGAGCACACTTCTAAATTCAGTTTAGCACAGAGAGGCCATTGGGCACACTTCTAAGTTCGACTTTCACAGAGAGGCTATTGGGCACACTTCTAAATTCAGTTTAGCACAGAGAGGCTATTGGGCACACTTCTAAATTCAGTTTAGCACAGAGAGGCTATTGGGCACATTTCTAAATTCAGTTTAGCACAGAGACGCTATCGGGCACACTACTAAATTAAGTTTAGCACAAAGAGGCTATTGGGCACACTTCTAAATTCAACTTTCATAGAGAGGCTATTGGGCACACTTCTAAATTTAGTTTTGCACAGAGAGGCTATTGGGCACACTTCTAGATTCAACTTTCACAGAGGGGCTATTGGGCACACTTCTAAGTTCAACTTTCACAGAGAGGCTATTGGGCACACTTCTAAATTCAACTTTCACAGAGAGGCTATTGGGCACACATCTAAATTCAACTTCCACAGAGAGGCTATTGGGCACACTACTAAATTAAGTTTAGCACAAAGAGGCTATTGGGCACACTTCTAAATTCAACTTTCACTGAGAGGCTATTGGGCACACTTCTAAATTCAACTTTCACAGAGAGGCTATTGGGCACATTTCTAAATTCAACTTCAACAGAGAGGCTAATGGACACAATTCTAGATTCAACTTTCACAAAGAGGCTATTGGGCACACTTCTAAGTTCAACTTTCACAGAGAGGCTATTCGGCACACTTCTAAGTCCAACTGTCACAGAGAGGCTATTGGGCACTCTTTCTAAATTCAACTTTCATAGAGAGGCTATTCGACACACTTCTAAATTCAACTTTCACAGAGAGGCTATTGGGCACACTTCTAGATGCAACTTTCACAGAGAGGCTATTGGGCACACTTTTAAATTTGACTTTCACAGAGGGGCTATTGGGCACATTTCTAAATTCAACTTTCACAGAGAGGCTATTGGGCACTCTTTCTAAATTCAACTTTCATAGAGAGGCTTTTGGGCACACTTCTAAATTCAGTTTAGCACAGAGAGGCTATTGGGCACACTTATAAATTCAACTTTCACAGACAGACTATTGGGCACACTTCTAAATTCAACTTTCACAGAGAGGCTATTGGGCACACATCTAAATTCAACTTCCACAGAGAGGCTATTGGGCACACTTCTAAGTTCAACTTTCACAGCAAGGCTATTGGGCACTCTTTCTAAATTCAACTTTCATAGAGAGGCTATTGGGCACACTTCTAAATTCAGTTTAGCACAGAGAGGCTATTGGGCACACTTCTAAATTCAGTTTAGCACAGAGAGGCTATTGGGCACACTTCTAAATTCAGTTTGCACAGAGAGGCTATTGGGCACACTTCTAAATTCAACTTTCACAGAGAGGCTATTGGGCACACTTCTAGATTCAACTTTCACAGAGGGGCTATTGGGCACACTTCTAAGTTCAACTTTCACAGAGAGGCTATTGGGCACACTTCTAAATTCAACTTTCACAGAGAGGCTATTGGGCACACATCTAAATTCAACTTCCACAGAGAGGCTATTGGGCACACTTCTAAGTTCAAATTTCACAGCGAGGCTATTGGGCACTCTTTCTAAATTCAACTTTCATAGAGAGGCTATTGGGCACACTTATAAATTCAGTTTAGCACAGAGAGGCTATTGGGCATACTTCTAAATTCAACTTTCACAGAGAGGCTATTGGGCACACTTCTAGATTCAACTTTCACAGAGAGGCTATTGGGCACACTTCTAAATTCGACTTTCACAGAGGGGCTATTGGGCACATTTCTAAATTCAACTTTCACAGAGAGGCTATTGGGCACTCTTTCTAAATTCAACTTTCATAGAGAGGCTATTGGGCACACTTCTAAATTTAGTTTTGCACAGAGAGGCTATTGGGCACACTTCTAAATTCAGTTTAGCACAGAGAGGCTATTGAGCACACTTCTAAATTCAGTTTAGCACAGAGAGGCCATTGGGCACACTTCTAAGTTCGACTTTCACAGAGAGGCTATTGGGCACACTTCTAAATTCAGTTTAGCACAGAGAGGCTATTGGGCACACTTCTAAATTCAGTTTAGCACAGAGAGGCTATTGGGCACATTTCTAAATTCAGTTTAGCACAGAGACGCTATCGGGCACACTACTAAATTAAGTTTAGCACAAAGAGGCTATTGGGCACACTTCTAAATTCAACTTTCATAGAGAGGCTATTGGGCACACTTCTAAATTTAGTTTTGCACAGAGAGGCTATTGGGCACACTTCTAGATTCAACTTTCACAGAGGGGCTATTGGGCACACTTCTAAGTTCAACTTTCACAGAGAGGCTATTGGGCACACTTCTAAATTCAACTTTCACAGAGAGGCTATTGGGCACACATCTAAATTCAACTTCCACAGAGAGGCTATTGGGCACACTACTAAATTAAGTTTAGCACAAAGAGGCTATTGGGCACACTTCTAAATTCAACTTTCACTGAGAGGCTATTGGGCACACTTCTAAATTCAACTTTCACAGAGAGGCTATTGGGCACATTTCTAAATTCAACTTCAACAGAGAGGCTAATGGACACAATTCTAGATTCAACTTTCACAAAGAGGCTATTGGGCACACTTCTAAGTTCAACTTTCACAGAGAGGCTATTCGGCACACTTCTAAGTCCAACTGTCACAGAGAGGCTATTGGGCACTCTTTCTAAATTCAACTTTCATAGAGAGGCTATTGTGCACACTTCTAAATTCAGTTTAGCACAGAGAGGCTATTCGACACACTTCTAAATTCAACTTTCACAGAGAGGCTATTGGGCACACTTCTAGATGCAACTTAAACAGAGAGGCTATTGGGCACACTTTTAAATTTGACTTTCACAGAGGGGCTATTGGGCACATTTCTAAATTCAACTTTCACAGAGAGGCTATTGGGCACTCTTTCTAAATTCAACTTTCATAGAGAGGCTTTTGGGCACACTTCTAAATTCAGTTTAGCACAGAGAGGCTATTGGGCACACTTATAAATTCAACTTTCACAGACAGACTATTGGGCACACTTCTAAATTCAACTTTCACAGAGAGGCTATTGGGCACACATCTAAATTCAACTTCCACAGAGAGGCTATTGGGCACACTTCTAAGTTCAACTTTCACAGCAAGGCTATTGGGCACTCTTTCTAAATTCAACTTTCATAGAGAGGCTATTGGGCACACTTCTAAATTCAGTTTAGCACAGAGAGGCTATTGGGCACACTTCTAAATTCAACTTTCACAGAGAGGCTATTGGGCACACTTCTAGATTCAACTTTCACAGAGAGGCTATTGGGCACACTTCTAAATTCGACTTTCACAGAGGGGCTATTGGGCACATTTCTAAATTCAACTTTCACAGAGAGGCTAATGGACACAATTCTAGATTCAACTTTCACAAAGAGGCTATTGGGCACACTTCTAAGTTCAACTTTCACAGAGAGGATATTGGGCACACTTCTAAGTTCAACTGTCACAGAGAGGCTATTGGGCACTCTTTCTAAATTCAACTTTCATAGAGAGGCCATTGTGCACACTTCTAAATTCAGTTTAGCACAGAGAGGCTATTGGACACACTTCTAAATTCAACTTTCACAGAGAGGCTATTGGGCACACTTCTAAATTTGACTTTCACAGAGGGGCTATTGGGTACATTTCTAAATTCATCTTTCACAGAGAGGCTATTGGGCACACTTCTAGATTCAATTTCACAAAGAGGCTATTGGGCACACTTCTAAATTTAACTTTCACAGAGAGGCTATTGGGCACACTTCTAAGTTCAACTGTCACAGAGAGGCTATTGGGCACTCTTTCTAAATTCAACTTTCATAGAGAGGCTATTGTGCACACTTCTAAATTCAGTTTAGCACAAAGAGGCTATTGGGCACTCCTCTAAATTCAACTTTCACAGAGAGGCTATTGGGCACACTTCTAAATTCAGTTTAGCACAGAGAGGCTATTGGGCACACTTCTAAATTCAACTTTCACAGAGAGGCTATTGGGCACACTTCTAGATTCAACTTTCACAGAGGGGCTATTGGGCACACTTCTAAGTTCAACTTTCACAGAGAGGCTATTGGGCACACTTCTAAATTCAACTTTCACAGAGAGGCTATTGGGCACACATCTAAATTCAGTTTAGCACAGAGAGGCTATTGGGCACACTTCTAAATTCAACTTTCGTAGAGAGGCTATTGGGCACACTTCTAGATTCAACTTTCACAGAGAGGCTATTGGGCACACTTCTAAATTCGACTTTCACAGAGGGTCTATTGGGCACATTTCTAAATTCAACTTTCACAAAGAGGCTATTGGGCACTCTTTCTAAATTCAACTTTCATAGAGAGGCTATTGGGCACACTTCTAAATTTAGTTTTGCACAGAGGGGCTATTGGGCACACTTCTAAATTCAGTTTAGCACAGAGAGGATATTGAGCACACTTCTAACTTCAGTTTAGCACAGAGAGGCCATTGGGCACACTTCTAAGTTCGACTTTCACAGAGAGGCTATTGGGCACACTTCTAAATTCAACTTTCACAGAGAGGCTATTGGGCACACTTCTAAATTCAGTTTAGCACAGAGACGCTATTGGGCACACTTCTAAATTAAGTTTAGCACAGAGAGGCTATTGGGCACATTTCTAAATTCAGTTTAGCACAGAGACGCTATCGGGCACACTACTAAATTAAGTTTAGCACAAAGAGGCTATTGGGCACACTTCTAAATTCAACTTTCATAGAGAGGCTATTGGGCACACTTCTAAATTTAGTTTTGCACAGAGAGGCTATTGGGCACACTTCTAGATTCAACTTTCACAGAGGGGCTATTGGGCACACTTCTAAGTTCAACTTTCACAGAGAGGCTATTGGGCACACTTCTAAATTCAACTTTCACAGAGAGGCTATTGGGCACACATCTAAATTCAACTTCCACAGAGAGGCTATTGGGCACACTACTAAATTAAGTTTAGCACAAAGAGGCTATTGGGCACACTTCTAAATTCAACTTTCACTGAGAGGCTATTGGGCACACTTCTAAATTCAACTTTCACAGAGAGGCTATTGGGCACATTTCTAAATTCAACTTCAACAGAGAGGCTAATGGACACAATTCTAGATTCAACTTTCACAAAGAGGCTATTGGGCACACTTCTAAGTTCAACTTTCACAGAGAGGCTATTGGGCACTCTTTCTAAATTCAACTTTCATAGAGAGGCTATTGTGCACACTTCTAAATTCAGTTTAGCACAGAGAGGCTATTCGACACACTTCTAAATTCAACTTTCACAGAGAGGCTATTGGGCACACTTCTAGATGCAACTTTCACAGAGAGGCTATTGGGCACACTTTTAAATTTGACTTTCACAGAGGGGCTATTGGGCACATTTCTAAATTCAACTTTCACAGAGAGGCTATTGGGCACTCTTTCTAAATTCAACTTTCATAGAGAGGCTTTTGGGCACACTTCTAAATTCAGTTTAGCACAGAGAGGCTATTGGGCACACTTATAAATTCAACTTTCACAGACAGACTATTGGGCACACTTCTAAATTCAACTTTCACAGAGAGGCTATTGGGCACACATCTAAATTCAACTTCCACAGAGAGGCTATTGGGCACACTTCTAAGTTCAACTTTCACAGCAAGGCTATTGGGCACTCTTTCTAAATTCAACTTTCATAGAGAGGCTATTGGGCACACTTCTAAATTCAGTTTAGCACAGAGAGGCTATTGGGCACACTTCTAAATTCAGTTTAGCACAGAGAGGCTATTGGGCACACTTCTAAATTCAGTTTTGCACAGAGAGGCTATTGGGCACACTTCTAAATTCAACTTTCACAGAGAGGCTATTGGGCACACTTCTAGATTCAACTTTCACAGAGGGGCTATTGGGCACACTTCTAAGTTCAACTTTCACAGAGAGGCTATTGGGCACACTTCTAAATTCAACTTTCACAGAGAGGCTATTGGGCACACATCTAAATTCAACTTCCACAGAGAGGCTATTGGGCACACTTCTAAGTTCAAATTTCACAGCGAGGCTATTGGGCACTCTTTCTAAATTCAACTTTCATAGAGAGGCTATTGGGCACACTTATAAATTCAGTTTAGCACAGAGAGGCTATTGGGCATACTTCTAAATTCAACTTTCACAGAGAGGCTATTGGGCACACTTCTAGATTCAACTTTCACAGAGAGGCTATTGGGCACACTTCTAAATTCGACTTTCACAGAGGGGCTATTGGGCACATTTCTAAATTCAACTTTCACAGAGAGGCTATTGGGCACTCTTTCTAAATTCAACTTTCATAGAGAGGCTATTGGGCACACTTCTAAATTTAGTTTTGCACAGAGAGGCTATTGGGCACACTTCTAAATTCAGTTTAGCACAGAGAGGCTATTGAGCACACTTCTAAATTCAGTTTAGCACAGAGAGGCCATTGGGCACACTTCTAAGTTCGACTTTCACAGAGAGGCTATTGGGCACACTTCTAAATTCAGTTTAGCACAGAGAGGCTATTGGGCACACTTCTAAATTCAGTTTAGCACAGAGAGGCTATTGGGCACATTTCTAAATTCAGTTTAGCACAGAGACTCTATCGGGCACACTACTAAATTAAGTTTAGCACAAAGAGGCTATTGGGCACACTTCTAAATTCAACTTTCATAGAGAGGCTATTGGGCACACTTCTAAATTTAGTTTTGCACAGAGAGGCTATTGGGCACACTTCTAGATTCAACTTTCACAGAGGGGCTATTGGGCACACTTCTAAGTTCAACTTTCACAGAGAGGCTATTGGGCACACTTCTAAATTCAACTTTCACAGAGAGGCTATTGGGCACACATCTAAATTCAACTTCCACAGAGAGGCTATTGGGCACACTACTAAATTAAGTTTAGCACAAAGAGGCTATTGGGCACACTTCTAAATTCAACTTTCACTGAGAGGCTATTGGGCACACTTCTAAATTCAACTTTCACAGAGAGGCTATTGGGCACATTTCTAAATTCAACTTCAACAGAGAGGCTAATGGACACAATTCTAGATTCAACTTTCACAAAGAGGCTATTGGGCACACTTCTAAGTTCAACTTTCACAGAGAGGCTATTCGGCACACTTCTAAGTCCAACTGTCACAGAGAGGCTATTGGGCACTCTTTCTAAATTCAACTTTCATAGAGAGGCTATTGTGCACACTTCTAAATTCAGTTTAGCACAGAGAGGCTATTCGACACACTTCTAAATTCAACTTTCACAGAGAGGCTATTGGGCACACTTCTAGATGCAACTTTCACAGAGAGGCTATTGGGCACACTTTTAAATTTGACTTTCACAGAGGGGCTATTGGGCACATTTCTAAATTCAACTTTCACAGAGAGGCTATTGGGCACTCTTTCTGAATTCAACTTTCATAGAGAGGCTTTTGGGCACACTTCTAAATTCAGTTTAGCACAGAGAGGCTATTGGGCACACTTATAAATTCAACTTTCACAGACAGACTATTGGGCACACTTCTAAATTCAACTTTCACAGAGAGGCTATTGGGCACACATCTAAATTCAACTTCCACAGAGAGGCTATTGGGCACACTTCTAAGTTCAACTTTCACAGCAAGGCTATTGGGCACTCTTTCTAAATTCAACTTTCATAGAGAGGCTATTGGGCACACTTCTAAATTCAGTTTAGCACAGAGAGGCTATTGGGCACACTTCTAAATTCAACTTTCACAGAGAGGCTATTGGGCACACTTCTAGATTCAACTTTCACAGAGAGGCTATTGGGCACACTTCTAAATTCGACTTTCACAGAGGGGCTATTGGGCACATTTCTAAATTCAACTTTCACAGAGAGGCTAATGGACACAATTCTAGATTCAACTTTCACAAAGAGGCTATTGGGCACACTTCTAAGTTCAACTTTCACAGAGAGGATATTGGGCACACTTCTAAGTTCAACTGTCACAGAGAGGCTATTGGGCACTCTTTCTAAATTCAACTTTCATAGAGAGGCCATTGTGCACACTTCTAAATTCAGTTTAGCACAGAGAGGCTATTGGGCACACTTATAAATTCAACTTTCACAGACAGACTATTGGGCACACTTCTAAATTCAACTTTCACAGAGAGGCTATTGGGCACACATCTAAATTCAACTTCCACAGAGAGGCTATTGGGCACACTTCTAAGTTCAACTTTCACAGCAAGGCTATTGGGCACTCTTTCTAAATTCAACTTTCATAGAGAGGCTATTGGGCACACTTCTAAATTCAGTTTAGCACAGAGAGGCTATTGGGCACACTTCTAAATTCAACTTTCACAGAGAGGCTATTGGGCACACTTCTAGATTCAACTTTCACAGAGAGGCTATTGGGCACACTTCTAAATTTGACTTTCACAGAGGGGCTATTGGGTACATTTCTAAATTCATCTTTCACAGAGAGGCTATTGGGCACACTTCTAGATTCAATTTCACAAAGAGGCTATTGGGCACACTTCTAAATTTAACTTTCACAGAGAGGCTATTGGGCACACTTCTAAGTTCAACTGTCACAGAGAGGCTATTGGGCACTCTTTCTAAATTCAACTTTCATAGAGAGGCTATTGTGCACACTTCTAAATTCAGTTTAGCACAAAGAGGCTATTGGGCACTCCTCTAAATTCAACTTTCACAGAGAGGCTATTGGGCACACTTCTAAATTCAGTTTAGCACAGAGAGGCTATTGGGCACACTTCTAAATTCAACTTTCACAGAGAGGCTATTGGGCACACTTCTAGATTCAACTTTCACAGAGGGGCTATTGGGCACACTTCTAAGTTCAACTTTCACAGAGAGGCTATTGGGCACACTTCTAAATTCAACTTTCACAGAGAGGCTATTGGGCACACATCTAAATTCAGTTTAGCACAGAGAGGCTATTGGGCACACTTCTAAATTCAACTTTCGTAGAGAGGCTATTGGGCACACTTCTAGATTCAACTTTCACAGAGAGGCTATTGGGCACACTTCTAAATTCGACTTTCACAGAGGGTCTATTGGGCACATTTCTAAATTCAACTTTCACAAAGAGGCTATTGGGCACTCTTTCTAAATTCAACTTTCATAGAGAGGCTATTGGGCACACTTCTAAATTTAGTTTTGCACAGAGGGGCTATTGGGCACACTTCTAAATTCAGTTTAGCACAGAGAGGATATTGAGCACACTTCTAACTTCAGTTTAGCACAGAGAGGCCATTGGGCACACTTCTAAGTTCGACTTTCACAGAGAGGCTATTGGGCACACTTCTAAATTCAACTTTCACAGAGAGGCTATTGGGCACACTTCTAAATTCAGTTTAGCACAGAGACGCTATTGGGCACACTTCTAAATTAAGTTTAGCACAGAGAGGCTATTGGGCACACTTCTAAATTCAACTTTCAATGAGAGGCTATTATGCACACTTCTAAATTCAACTTTCACAGAGAGGCAATTGGGCACATTTCTAAATTCAACTTTCCTAGAGAGGCTATTGGGCACATTTCTAGATTCAATTTCATAAAGAGGCTATTGGGCACACTTCTAAGTTCAACTTTCACAGAGAGGCTATTGGGCACACTTCTAAGTTCAACTGTCACAGAGAGGCTATTGGGCACTCTTTCTAAATTCAACTTTCATAGAGAGGCTATTGTGCACACTTCTAAATTCAGTTTAGCACAGAGAGGCTATAGGGCACACCTCTAAATTCAACTTTATCAGAGAGGCTATTGGGCACACTTCTAAATTCAGTTTAGCACAGAGCGGCTATTGGGCACACTTCTAAATTCAACTTTCACAGAGAGGCTATTGGGCACACTTCTAGATTCAACTTTAACAGAGAGGCTATTGGGCACACTTCTAAGTTCAACTTTCACAGAGAGGCTATTGGGCACACTTCTAAATTCAACTTTCACAGAGAGGCTATTGGGCACACATCTAAATTCAACTTCCACAGAGAGGCTATTGGGCACACTTCTAAGTTCAACTTTCACAGCAAGGCTATTGGGCACTCTTTCTAAATTCAACTTTCATAGAGAGGCTATTGGGCACACTTCTAAATTCAGTTTAGCACAGAGAGGCTATTGGGCACACTTCTAAATTCAACTTTCACAGAGAGGTTATTGGGCACACTTCTAGATTCAACTTTCACAGAGAGGCTATTGGGCACACTTCTAAATTTGACTTTCACAGAGGGGCTATGGGGCACATTTCTAAATTCAACTTTCACAGAGAGGCTATTGGCCACTCTTTCTAAATTCAACTTTCATAGAGAGGCTATTGGGCACACTTTTAAATGTAGTTTTGCACAGAGAGGCTATTGGGCACACTTCTAAATTCAGTTTAGCACAGAGAGGCTATTGAGCACACTTCTAAGTTCAACTTTCACAGAGAGGCTATTGGGCACACTTCTAAATTCAACTTTCACAGAGAGGCTATTGGGCACACATCTAAATTCAACTTCCACAGAGAGGCTAATGGGCACACTTCTAAGTTCAACTTTCACAGCAAGGCTATTGGGCACTCTTTCTAAATTCAACTTTCATAGAGAGGCTATTGGGCACACTTCTAAATTCAGTTTAGCACAGAGAGGCTATTGGGCACACTTCTAAATTCAACTTTCACAGAGAGGTTATTGGGCACACTTCTAGATTCAACTTTCACAGAGAGGCTATTGGGCACACTTCTAAATTTGACTTTCACAGAGGGGCTATTGGGCACATTTCTAAATTCAACTTTCACAGAGAGGCTATTGGGCACACTTTTAAATGTAGTTTTGCACAAAGAGGCTATTGGGCACACTTCTAAATTCAGTTTAGCACAGAGAGGCTATTGAGCACACTTATAAATTCAGTTTAGCACAGAGAGGCCATTGGGCACACTTCTAAGTTCGACTTTCACAGAGAGGCTATTGGGCACACTTCTAAATTCAACTTTCACAGAGAGGCTATTGGGCACACTTCTAAATTCAGTTTAGCACAGAGAGGCTATTGGGCACACTTCTAAATTCAGTTTAGCACAGAGAGGCTATTGGGCACACTTCTAAATTCAGTTTTGCACAGAGAGGCTATTGGGCACACTTCTAAATTCAACTTTCACAGAGAGGCTATTGGGCACACTTCTAGATTCAACTTTCACAGAGGGGCTATTGGGCACACTTCTAAGTTCAACTTTCACAGAGAGGCTATTGGGCACACTTCTAAATTCAACTTTCACAGAGAGGCTATTGGGCACACATCTAAATTCAACTTCCACAGAGAGGCTATTGGGCACACTTCTAAGTTCAACTTTCACAGCGAGGCTATTGGGCACTCTTTCTAAATTCAACTTTCATAGAGAGGCTATTGGGCACACTTCTAAATTCAGTTTAGCACAGAGAGGCTATTGGGCATACTTCTAAATTCAACTTTCACAGAGAGGCTATTGGGCACACTTTTAGATTCAACTTTCACAGAGAGGCTATTGGGCACACTTCTAAATTCGACTTTCACAGAGGGGCTATTGGGCACATTTCTAAATTCAACTTTCACAGAGAGGCTATTGGGCACTCTTTCTAAATTCAACTTTCATAGAGAGGCTATTGGGCACACTTCTAAATTTAGTTTTGCACAGAGAGGCTATTGGGCACACTTCTAAATTCAGTTTAGCACAGAGAGGCTATTGAGCACACTTCTAAATTCAGTTTAGCACAGAGAGGCCATTGGGCACACTTCTAAGTTCGACTTTCACAGAGAGGCTATTGGGCACACTTCTAAATTCAGTTTAGCACAGAGAGGCTATTGGGCACACTTCTAAATTCAGTTTAGCACAGAGAGGCTATTGGGCACATTTCTAAATTCAGTTTAGCACAGAGACGCTATCGGGCACACTACTAAATTAAGTTTAGCACAAAGAGGCTATTGGGCACACTTCTAAATTCAACTTTCATAGAGAGGCTATTGGGCACACTTCTAAATTTAGTTTTGCACAGAGAGGCTATTGGGCACACTTCTAGATTCAACTTTCACAGAGGGGCTATTGGGCACACTTCTAAGTTCAACTTTCACAGAGAGGCTATTGGGCCACTTCTAAATTCAACTTTCACAGAGAGGCTATTGGGCACACATCTAAATTCAACTTCCACAGAGAGGCTATTGGGCACACTTCTAAGTTCAACTTTCACAGCAAGGCTATTGGGCACTCTTTCTAAATTCAACTTTCATAGAGAGGCTATTGGGCACACTTCTAAATTCAGTTTAGCACAGAGAGGCTATTGGGCACACTTCTAAATTCAACTTTCACAGAGAGGCTATTGGGCACACTTCTAGATTCAACTTTCACAGAGAGGCTATTGGGCACACTTCTAAATTCGACTTTCACAGAGGGGCTATTGGGCACATTTCTAAATTCAACTTTCACAGAGAGGCTATTGGGCACTCTTTCTAAATTCAACTTTCATAGAGAGGCTATTGGGCACACTTCTAAATTTAGTTTTGCACAGAGAGGCTATTGGACACACTTCTAAATTCAGTTTAGCACAGAGAGGCTATTGAGCACACTTCTAAATTCAGTTTAGCACAGAGAGGCCATTGGGCACACTTCTAAATTCAACTTTCACAGAGAGGCTATTGGGCACACTTCTAAATTCAGTTTAGCACAGAGATGCTATTGGGCACACTTCTAAATTCAGTTTAGCACAGAGAGGCTATTGGGCACATTTCTAAATTCAGTTTAGCACAGAGACGCTATCGGGCACACTACTAAATTAAGTTTAGCACAAAGAGGCTATTGGGCACACTTCTAAATTCAACTTTCACTGAGAGGCTATTGGGCACACTTCTAAATTCAACTTTCACAGAGAGGCTATTGGGCACATTTCTAAATTCAACTTCAACAGAGAGGCTAATGGACACAATTCTAGATTCAACTTTCACAAAGAGGCTATTGGGCACACTTCTAAGTTCAACTTTCACAGAGAGGCTATTGGGCACACTTCTAAATTCAGTTTAGCACAAAGAGGCTATTGGGCACTCCTCTAAATTCAACTTTCACAGAGAGGCTATTGGGCACACTTCTAAATTCAGTTTAGCACAGAGAGGCTATTGGGCACACTTCTAAATTCAACTTTCACAGAGAGGCTATTGGGCACACTTCTAGATTCAACTTTCACAGAGGGGCTATTGGGCACACTTCTAAGTTCAACTTTCACAGAGAGGCTATTGGGCACACTTCTAAATTCAACTTTCACAGAGAGGCTATTGGGCACACATCTAAATTCAGTTTAGCACAGAGAGGCTATTGGGCACACTTCTAAATTCAACTTTCGTAGAGAGGCTATTGGGCACACTTCTAGATTCAACTTTCACAGAGAGGCTATTGGGCACACTTCTAAATTCGACTTTCACAGAGGGTCTATTGGGCACATTTCTAAATTCAACTTTCACAAAGAGGCTATTGGGCACTCTTTCTAAATTCAACTTTCATAGAGAGGCTATTGGGCACACTTCTAAATTTAGTTTTGCACAGAGGGGCTATTGGGCACACTTCTAAATTCAGTTTAGCACAGAGAGGATATTGAGCACACTTCTAACTTCAGTTTAGCACAGAGAGGCCATTGGGCACACTTCTAAGTTCGACTTTCACAGAGAGGCTATTGGGCACACTTCTAAATTCAACTTTCACAGAGAGGCTATTGGGCACACTTCTAAATTCAGTTTAGCACAGAGACGCTATTGGGCACACTTCTAAATTAAGTTTAGCACAGAGAGGCTATTGGGCACATTTCTAAATTCAGTTTAGCACAGAGACGCTATCGGGCACACTACTAAATTAGGTTTAGCACAAAGAGGCTATTGGGCACACTTCTAAATTCAACTTTCATAGAGAGGCTATTGGGCACACTTCTAAATTTAGTTTTGCACAGAGAGGCTATTGGGCACACTTCTAGATTCAACTTTCACAGAGGGGCTATTGGGCACACTTCTAAGTTCAACTTTCACAGAGAGGCTATTGGGCACACTTCTAAATTCAACTTTCACAGAGAGGCTATTGGGCACACATCTAAATTCAACTTCCACAGAGAGGCTATTGGGCACACTACTAAATTAAGTTTAGCACAAAGAGGCTATTGGGCACACTTCTAAATTCAACTTTCACTGAGAGGCTATTGGGCACACTTCTAAATTCAACTTTCACAGAGAGGCTATTGGGCACATTTCTAAATTCAACTTCAACAGAGAGGCTAATGGACACAATTCTAGATTCAACTTTCACAAAGAGGCTATTGGGCACACTTCTAAGTTCAACTTTCACAGAGAGGCTATTCGGCACACTTCTAAGTCCAACTGTCACAGAGAGGCTATTGGGCACTCTTTCTAAATTCAACTTTCATAGAGAGGCTATTGTGCACACTTCTAAATTCAGTTTAGCACAGAGAGGCTATTCGACACACTTCTAAATTCAACTTTCACAGAGAGGCTATTGGGCACACTTCTAGATGCAACTTTCACAGAGAGGCTATTGGGCACACTTTTAAATTTGACTTTCACAGAGGGGCTATTGGGCACATTTCTAAATTCAACTTTCACAGAGAGGCTATTGGGCACTCTTTCTAAATTCAACTTTCATAGAGAGGCTTTTGGGCACACTTCTAAATTCAGTTTAGCACAGAGAGGCTATTGGGCACACTTATAAATTCAACTTTCACAGACAGACTATTGGGCACACTTCTAAATTCAACTTTCACAGAGAGGCTATTGGGCACACATCTAAATTCAACTTCCACAGAGAGGCTATTGGGCACACTTCTAAGTTCAACTTTCACAGCAAGGCTATTGGGCACTCTTTCTAAATTCAACTTTCATAGAGAGGCTATTGGGCACACTTCTAAATTCAGTTTAGCACAGAGAGGCTATTGGGCACACTTCTAAATTCAGTTTAGCACAGAGAGGCTATTGGGCACACTTCTAAATTCAACTTTCACAGAGAGGCTATTGGGCACACTTCTAGATTCAACTTTCACAGAGGGGCTATTGGGCACACTTCTAAGTTCAACTTTCACAGAGAGGCTATTGGGCACACTTCTAAATTCAACTTTCACAGAGAGGCTATTGGGCACACATCTAAATTCAACTTCCACAGAGAGGCTATTGGGCACACTTCTAAGTTCAAATTTCACAGCGAGGCTATTGGGCACTCTTTCTAAATTCAACTTTCATAGAGAGGCTATTGGGCACACTTATAAATTCAGTTTAGCACAGAGAGGCTATTGGGCATACTTCTAAATTCAACTTTCACAGAGAGGCTATTGGGCACACTTCTAGATTCAACTTTCACAGAGAGGCTATTGGGCACACTTCTAAATTCGACTTTCACAGAGGGGCTATTGGGCACATTTCTAAATTCAACTTTCACAGAGAGGCTATTGGGCACTCTTTCTAAATTCAACTTTCATAGAGAGGCTATTGGGCACACTTCTAAATTTAGTTTTGCACAGAGAGGCTATTGGGCACACTTCTAAATTCAGTTTAGCACAGAGAGGCTATTGAGCACACTTCTAAATTCAGTTTAGCACAGAGAGGCCATTGGGCACACTTCTAAGTTCGACTTTCACAGAGAGGCTATTGGGCACACTTCTAAATTCAGTTTAGCACAGAGAGGCTATTGGGCACACTTCTAAATTCAGTTTAGCACAGAGAGGCTATTGGGCACATTTCTAAATTCAGTTTAGCACAGAGACGCTATCGGGCACACTACTAAATTAAGTTTAGCACAAAGAGGCTATTGGGCACACTTCTAAATTCAACTTTCATAGAGAGGCTATTGGGCACACTTCTAAATTTAGTTTTGCACAGAGAGGCTATTGGGCACACTTCTAGATTCAACTTTCACAGAGGGGCTATTGGGCACACTTCTAAGTTCAACTTTCACAGAGAGGCTATTGGGCACACTTCTAAATTCAACTTTCACAGAGAGGCTATTGGGCACACATCTAAATTCAACTTCCACAGAGAGGCTATTGGGCACACTACTAAATTAAGTTTAGCACAAAGAGGCTATTGGGCACACTTCTAAATTCAACTTTCACTGAGAGGCTATTGGGCACACTTCTAAATTCAACTTTCACAGAGAGGCTATTGGGCACATTTCTAAATTCAACTTCAACAGAGAGGCTAATGGACACAATTCTAGATTCAACTTTCACAAAGAGGCTATTGGGCACACTTCTAAGTTCAACTTTCACAGAGAGGCTATTCGGCACACTTCTAAGTCCAACTGTCACAGAGAGGCTATTGGGCACTCTTTCTAAATTCAACTTTCATAGAGAGGCTATTGTGCACACTTCTAAATTCAGTTTAGCACAGAGAGGCTATTCGACACACTTCTAAATTCAACTTTCACAGAGAGGCTATTGGGCACACTTCTAGATGCAACTTTCACAGAGAGGCTATTGGGCACACTTTTAAATTTGACTTTCACAGAGGGGCTATTGGGCACATTTCTAAATTCAACTTTCACAGAGAGGCTATTGGGCACTCTTTCTAAATTCAACTTTCATAGAGAGGCTTTTGGGCACACTTCTAAATTCAGTTTAGCACAGAGAGGCTATTGGGCACACTTATAAATTCAACTTTCACAGACAGACTATTGGGCACACTTCTAAATTCAACTTTCACAGAGAGGCTATTGGGCACACATCTAAATTCAACTTCCACAGAGAGGCTATTGGGCACACTTCTAAGTTCAACTTTCACAGCAAGGCTATTGGGCACTCTTTCTAAATTCAACTTTCATAGAGAGGCTATTGGGCACACTTCTAAATTCAGTTTAGCACAGAGAGGCTATTGGGCACACTTCTAAATTCAACTTTCACAGAGAGGCTATTGGGCACACTTCTAGATTCAACTTTCACAGAGAGGCTATTGGGCACACTTCTAAATTCGACTTTCACAGAGGGTCTATTGGGCACATTTCTAAATTCAACTTTCACAGAGAGGCTAATGGACACAATTCTAGATTCAACTTTCACAAAGAGGCTATTGGGCACACTTCTAAGTTCAACTTTCACAGAGAGGATATTGGGCACACTTCTAAGTTCAACTGTCACAGAGAGGCTATTGGGCACTCTTTCTAAATTCAACTTTCATAGAGAGGCCATTGTGCACACTTCTAAATTCAGTTTAGCACAGAGAGGCTATTGGACACACTTCTAAATTCAACTTTCACAGAGAGGCTATTGGGCACACTTCTAAATTTGACTTTCACAGAGGGGCTATTGGGTACATTTCTAAATTCATCTTTCACAGAGAGGCTATTGGGCACACTTCTAGATTCAATTTCACAAAGAGGCTATTGGGCACACTTCTAAATTTAACTTTCACAGAGAGGCTATTGGGCACACTTCTAAGTTCAACTGTCACAGAGAGGCTATTGGGCACTCTTTCTAAATTCAACTTTCATAGAGAGGCTATTGTGCACACTTCTAAATTCAGTTTAGCACAAAGAGGCTATTGGGCACTCCTCTAAATTCAACTTTCACAGAGAGGCTATTGGGCACACTTCTAAATTCAGTTTAGCACAGAGAGGCTATTGGGCACACTTCTAAATTCAACTTTCACAGAGAGGCTATTGGGCACACTTCTAGATTCAACTTTCACAGAGGGGCTATTGGGCACACTTCTAAGTTCAACTTTCACAGAGAGGCTATTGGGCACACTTCTAAATTCAACTTTCACAGAGAGGCTATTGGGCACACATCTAAATTCAGTTTAGCACAGAGAGGCTATTGGGCACACTTCTAAATTCAACTTTCGTAGAGAGGCTATTGGGCACACTTCTAGATTCAACTTTCACAGAGAGGCTATTGGGCACACTTCTAAATTCGACTTTCACAGAGGGTCTATTGGGCACATTTCTAAATTCAACTTTCACAAAGAGGCTATTGGGCACTCTTTCTAAATTCAACTTTCATAGAGAGGCTATTGGGCACACTTCTAAATTTAGTTTTGCACAGAGGGGCTATTGGGCACACTTCTAAATTCAGTTTAGCACAGAGAGGATATTGAGCACACTTCTAACTTCAGTTTAGCACAGAGAGGCCATTGGGCACACTTCTAAGTTCGACTTTCACAGAGAGGCTATTGGGCACACTTCTAAATTCAACTTTCACAGAGAGGCTATTGGGCACACTTCTAAATTCAGTTTAGCACAGAGACGCTATTGGGCACACTTCTAAATTAAGTTTAGCACAGAGAGGCTATTGGGCACACTTCTAAATTCAACTTTCAATGAGAGGCTATTATGCACACTTCTAAATTCAACTTTCACAGAGAGGCAATTGGGCACATTTCTAAATTCAACTTTCCTAGAGAGGCTATTGGGCACATTTCTAGATTCAATTTCATAAAGAGGCTATTGGGCACACTTCTAAGTTCAACTTTCACAGAGAGGCTATTGGGCACACTTCTAAGTTCAACTGTCACAGAGAGGCTATTGGGCACTCTTTCTAAATTCAACTTTCATAGAGAGGCTATTGTGCACACTTCTAAATTCAGTTTAGCACAGAGAGGCTATAGGGCACACCTCTAAATTCAACTTTATCAGAGAGGCTATTGGGCACACTTCTAAATTCAGTTTAGCACAGAGCGGCTATTGGGCACACTTCTAAATTCAACTTTCACAGAGAGGCTATTGGGCACACTTCTAGATTCAACTTTAACAGAGAGGCTATTGGGCACACTTCTAAGTTCAACTTTCACAGAGAGGCTATTGGGCACACTTCTAAATTCAACTTTCACAGAGAGGCTATTGGGCACACATCTAAATTCAACTTCCACAGAGAGGCTATTGGGCACACTTCTAAGTTCAACTTTCACAGCAAGGCTATTGGGCACTCTTTCTAAATTCAACTTTCATAGAGAGGCTATTGGGCACACTTCTAAATTCAGTTTAGCACAGAGAGGCTATTGGGCACACTTCTAAATTCAACTTTCACAGAGAGGTTATTGGGCACACTTCTAGATTCAACTTTCACAGAGAGGCTATTGGGCACACTTCTAAATTTGACTTTCACAGAGGGGCTATGGGGCACATTTCTAAATTCAACTTTCACAGAGAGGCTATTGGCCACTCTTTCTGAATTCAACTTTCATAGAGAGGCTATTGGGCACACTTTTAAATGTAGTTTTGCACAGAGAGGCTATTGGGCACACTTCTAAATTCAGTTTAGCACAGAGAGGCTATTGAGCACACTTCTAAGTTCAACTTTCACAGAGGGGCTATTGGGCACATTTCTAAATTCAACTTTCACAGAGAGGCTATTGGGCACTCTTTCTAAATTCAACTTTCATAGAGAGGCTATTGGGCACACTTCTAAATTTAGTTTTGCACAGAGAGGCTATTGGGCACACTTCTAAATTCAGTTTAGCACAGAGAGGCTATTGAGCACACTTCTAAATTCAGTTTAGCACAGAGAGGCCATTGGGCACACTTCTAAGTTCGACTTTCACAGAGAGGCTATTGGGCACACTTCTAAATTCAGTTTAGCACAGAGAGGCTATTGGGCACACTTCTAAATTCAGTTTAGCACAGAGAGGCTATTGGGCACATTTCTAAATTCAGTTTAGCACAGAGACGCTATCGGGCACACTACTAAATTAAGTTTAGCACAAAGAGGCTATTGGGCACACTTCTAAATTCAACTTTCATAGAGAGGCTATTGGGCACACTTCTAAATTTAGTTTTGCACAGAGAGGCTATTGGGCACACTTCTAGATTCAACTTTCACAGAGGGGCTATTGGGCACACTTCTAAGTTCAACTTTCACAGAGAGGCTATTGGGCACACTTCTAAATTCAACTTTCACAGAGAGGCTATTGGGCACACATCTAAATTCAACTTCCACAGAGAGGCTATTGGGCACACTACTAAATTAAGTTTAGCACAAAGAGGCTATTGGGCACACTTCTAAATTCAACTTTCACTGAGAGGCTATTGGGCACACTTCTAAATTCAACTTTCACAGAGAGGCTATTGGGCACATTTCTAAATTCAACTTCAACAGAGAGGCTAATGGACACAATTCTAGATTCAACTTTCACAAAGAGGCTATTGGGCACACTTCTAAGTTCAACTTTCACAGAGAGGCTATTCGGCACACTTCTAAGTCCAACTGTCACAGAGAGGCTATTGGGCACTCTTTCTAAATTCAACTTTCATAGAGAGGCTATTGTGCACACTTCTAAATTCAGTTTAGCACAGAGAGGCTATTCGACACACTTCTAAATTCAACTTTCACAGAGAGGCTATTGGGCACACTTCTAGATGCAACTTTCACAGAGAGGCTATTGGGCACACTTTTAAATTTGACTTTCACAGAGGGGCTATTGGGCACATTTCTAAATTCAACTTTCACAGAGAGGCTATTGGGCACTCTTTCTAAATTCAACTTTCACAGAGAGGCTATTGGGCACACATCTAAATTCAACTTCCACAGAGAGGCTATTGGGCACACTTCTAAGTTCAACTTTCACAGCAAGGCTATTGGGCACTCTTTCTAAATTCAACTTTCATAGAGAGGCTATTGGGCACACTTCTAAATTCAGTTTAGCACAGAGAGGCTATTGGGCACACTTCTAAATTCAACTTTCACAGAGAGGCTATTGGGCACACTTCTAGATTCAACTTTCACAGAGAGGCTATTGGGCACACTTCTAAATTCGACTTTCACAGAGGGTCTATTGGGCACATTTCTAAATTCAACTTTCACAGAGAGGCTAATGGACACAATTCTAGATTCAACTTTCACAAAGAGGCTATTGGGCACACTTCTAAGTTCAACTTTCACAGAGAGGATATTGGGCACACTTCTAAGTTCAACTGTCACAGAGAGGCTATTGGGCACTCTTTCTAAATTCAACTTTCATAGAGAGGCCATTGTGCACACTTCTAAATTCAGTTTAGCACAGAGAGGCTATTGGACACACTTCTAAATTCAACTTTCACAGAGAGGCTATTGGGCACACTTCTAAATTTGACTTTCACAGAGGGGCTATTGGGTACATTTCTAAATTCATCTTTCACAGAGAGGCTATTGGGCACACTTCTAGATTCAATTTCACAAAGAGGCTATTGGGCACACTTCTAAATTTAACTTTCACAGAGAGGCTATTGGGCACACTTCTAAGTTCAACTGTCACAGAGAGGCTATTGGGCACTCTTTCTAAATTCAACTTTCATAGAGAGGCTATTGTGCACACTTCTAAATTCAGTTTAGCACAAAGAGGCTATTGGGCACTCCTCTAAATTCAACTTTCACAGAGAGGCTATTGGGCACACTTCTAAATTCAGTTTAGCACAGAGAGGCTATTGGGCACACTTCTAAATTCAACTTTCACAGAGAGGCTATTGGGCACACTTCTAAGTTCAACTTTCACAGAGAGGCTATTGGGCACACTTCTAAATTCAACTTTCACAGAGAGGCTATTGGGCACACATCTAAATTCAGTTTAGCACAGAGAGGCTATTGGGCACACTTCTAAATTCAACTTTCGTAGAGAGGCTATTGGGCACACTTCTAGATTCAACTTTCACAGAGAGGCTATTGGGCACACTTCTAAATTCGACTTTCACAGAGGGTCTATTGGGCACATTTCTAAATTCAACTTTCACAAAGAGGCTATTGGGCACTCTTTCTAAATTCAACTTTCATAGAGAGGCTATTGGGCACACTTCTAAATTTAGTTTTGCACAGAGGGGCTATTGGGCACACTTCTAAATTCAGTTTAGCACAGAGAGGATATTGAGCACACTTCTAACTTCAGTTTAGCACAGAGAGGCCATTGGGCACACTTCTAAGTTCGACTTTCACAGAGAGGCTATTGGGCACACTTCTAAATTCAACTTTCACAGAGAGGCTATTGGGCACACTTCTAAATTCAGTTTAGCACAGAGACGCTATTGGGCACACTTCTAAATTAAGTTTAGCACAGAGAGGCTATTGGGCACACTTCTAAATTCAACTTTCAATGAGAGGCTATTATGCACACTTCTAAATTCAACTTTCACAGAGAGGCAATTGGGCACATTTCTAAATTCAACTTTCCTAGAGAGGCTATTGGGCACATTTCTAGATTCAATTTCATAAAGAGGCTATTGGGCACACTTCTAAGTTCAACTTTCACAGAGAGGCTATTGGGCACACTTCTAAGTTCAACTGTCACAGAGAGGCTATTGGGCACTCTTTCTAAATTCAACTTTCATAGAGAGGCTATTGTGCACACTTCTAAATTCAGTTTAGCACAGAGAGGCTATAGGGCACACCTCTAAATTCAACTTTATCAGAGAGGCTATTGGGCACACTTCTAAATTCAGTTTAGCACAGAGCGGCTATTGGGCACACTTCTAAATTCAACTTTCACAGAGAGGCTATTGGGCACACTTCTAGATTCAACTTTAACAGAGAGGCTATTGGGCACACTTCTAAGTTCAACTTTCACAGAGAGGCTATTGGGCACACTTCTAAATTCAACTTTCACAGAGAGGCTATTGGGCACACATCTAAATTCAACTTCCACAGAGAGGCTATTGGGCACACTTCTAAGTTCAACTTTCACAGCAAGGCTATTGGGCACTCTTTCTAGATTCAACTTTCACAGAGAGGCTATTGGGCACACTTCTAAATTTGACTTTCACAGAGGGGCTATGGGGCACATTTCTAAATTCAACTTTCACAGAGAGGCTATTGGCCACTCTTTCTGAATTCAACTTTCATAGAGAGGCTATTGGGCACACTTTTAAATGTAGTTTTGCACAGAGAGGCTATTGGGCACACTTCTAAATTCAGTTTAGCACAGAGAGGCTATTGAGCACACTTCTAAGTTCAACTTTCACAGAGAGGCTATTGGGCACACTTCTAAATTCAACTTTCACAGAGAGGCTATTGGGCACACATCTAAATTCAACTTCCACAGAGAGGCTATTGGGCACACTTCTAAGTTCAACTTTCACAGCAAGGCTATTGGGCACTCTTTCTAAATTCAACTTTCATAGAGAGGCTATTGGGCACACTTCTAAATTCAGTTTAGCACAGAGAGGCTATTGGGCACACTTCTAAATTCAACTTTCACAGAGAGGTTATTGGGCACACTTCTAAATTCAACTTTCACAGAGGGGCTATTGGGCACACTTCTAAGTTCAACTTTCACAGAGAGGCTATTGGGCACACTTCTAAATTCAACTTTCACAGAGAGGCTATTGGGCACACATCTAAATTCAGTTTAGCACAGAGAGGCTATTGGGCACACTTCTAAATTCAACTTTCGTAGAGAGGCTATTGGGCACACTTCTAGATTCAACTTTCACAGAGAGGCTATTGGGCACACTTCTAAATTCGACTTTCACAGAGGGTCTATTGGGCACATTTCTAAATTCAACTTTCACAAAGAGGCTATTGGGCACTCTTTCTAAATTCAACTTTCATAGAGAGGCTATTGGGCACACTTCTAAATTTAGTTTTGCACAGAGGGGCTATTGGGCACACTTCTAAATTCAGTTTAGCACAGAGAGGATATTGAGCACACTTCTAACTTCAGTTTAGCACAGAGAGGCCATTGGGCACACTTCTAAGTTCGACTTTCACAGAGAGGCTATTGGGCACACTTCTAAATTCAACTTTCACAGAGAGGCTATTGGGCACACTTCTAAATTCAGTTTAGCACAGAGACGCTATTGGGCACACTTCTAAATTAAGTTTAGCACAGAGAGGCTATTGGGCACACTTCTAAATTCAACTTTCAATGAGAGGCTATTATGCACACTTCTAAATTCAACTTTCACAGAGAGGCAATTGGGCACATTTCTAAATTCAACTTTCCTAGAGAGGCTATTGGGCACATTTCTAGATTCAATTTCATAAAGAGGCTATTGGGCACACTTCTAAGTTCAACTTTCACAGAGAGGCTATTGGGCACACTTCTAAGTTCAACTGTCACAGAGAGGCTATTGGGCACTCTTTCTAAATTCAACTTTCATAGAGAGGCTATTGTGCACACTTCTAAATTCAGTTTAGCACAGAGAGGCTATAGGGCACACCTCTAAATTCAACTTTATCAGAGAGGCTATTGGGCACACTTCTAAATTCAGTTTAGCACAGAGCGGCTATTGGGCACACTTCTAAATTCAACTTTCACAGAGAGGCTATTGGGCACACTTCTAGATTCAACTTTAACAGAGAGGCTATTGGGCACACTTCTAAGTTCAACTTTCACAGAGAGGCTATTGGGCACACTTCTAAATTCAACTTTCACAGAGAGGCTATTGGGCACACATCTAAATTCAACTTCCACAGAGAGGCTATTGGGCACACTTCTAAGTTCAACTTTCACAGCAAGGCTATTGGGCACTCTTTCTAGATTCAACTTTCACAGAGAGGCTATTGGGCACACTTCTAAATTTGACTTTCACAGAGGGGCTATGGGGCACATTTCTAAATTCAACTTTCACAGAGAGGCTATTGGCCACTCTTTCTGAATTCAACTTTCATAGAGAGGCTATTGGGCACACTTTTAAATGTAGTTTTGCACAGAGAGGCTATTGGGCACACTTCTAAATTCAGTTTAGCACAGAGAGGCTATTGAGCACACTTCTAAGTTCAACTTTCACAGAGAGGCTATTGGGCACACTTCTAAATTCAACTTTCACAGAGAGGCTATTGGGCACACATCTAAATTCAACTTCCACAGAGAGGCTATTGGGCACACTTCTAAGTTCAACTTTCACAGCAAGGCTATTGGGCACTCTTTCTAAATTCAACTTTCATAGAGAGGCTATTGGGCACACTTCTAAATTCAGTTTAGCACAGAGAGGCTATTGGGCACACTTCTAAATTCAACTTTCACAGAGAGGTTATTGGGCACACTTCTAGATTCAACTTTCACAGAGAGGCTATTGGGCACACTTCTAAATTTGACTTTCACAGAGGGGCTATTGGGCACATTTCTAAATTCAACTTTCACAGAGAGGCTATTGGGCACACTTTTAAATGTAGTTTTGCACAGAGAGGCTATTGGGCACACTTCTAAATTCAGTTTAGCACAGAGAGGCTATTGAGCACACTTATAAATTCAGTTTAGCACAGAGAGGCCATTGGGCACACTTCTAAGTTCGACTTTCACAGAGAGGCTATTGGGCACACTTCTAAATTCAACTTTCACAGAGAGGCTATTGGGCACACTTCTAAATTCAGTTTAGCACAGAGAGGCTATTGGGCACACTTCTAAATTCAGTTTAGCACAGAGAGGCTATTGGGCACACTTCTAAATTCAGTTTTGCACAGAGAGGCTATTGGGCACACTTCTAAATTCAACTTTCACAGAGAGGCTATTGGGCACACTTCTAGATTCAACTTTCACAGAGGGGCTATTGGGCACACTTCTAAGTTCAACTTTCACAGAGAGGCTATTGGGCACACTTCTAAATTCAACTTTCACAGAGAGGCTATTGGGCACACATCTAAATTCAACTTCCACAGAGAGGCTATTGGGCACACTTCTAAGTTCAACTTTCACAGCGAGGCTATTGGGCACTCTTTCTAAATTCAACTTTCATAGAGAGGCTATTGGGCACACTTCTAAATTCAGTTTAGCACAGAGAGGCTATTGGGCATACTTCTAAATTCAACTTTCACAGAGAGGCTATTGGGCACACTTTTAGATTCAACTTTCACAGAGAGGCTATTGGGCACACTTCTAAATTCGACTTTCACAGAGGGGCTATTGGGCACATTTCTAAATTCAACTTTCACAGAGAGGCTATTGGGCACTCTTTCTAAATTCAACTTTCATAGAGAGGCTATTGGGCACACTTCTAAATTTAGTTTTGCACAGAGAGGCTATTGGGCACACTTCTAAATTCAGTTTAGCACAGAGAGGCTATTGAGCACACTTCTAAATTCAGTTTAGCACAGAGAGGCCATTGGGCACACTTCTAAGTTCGACTTTCACAGAGAGGCTATTGGGCACACTTCTAAATTCAGTTTAGCACAGAGAGGCTATTGGGCACACTTCTAAATTCAGTTTAGCACAGAGAGGCTATTGGGCACATTTCTAAATTCAGTTTAGCACAGAGACGCTATCGGGCACACTACTAAATTAAGTTTAGCACAAAGAGGCTATTGGGCACACTTCTAAATTCAACTTTCATAGAGAGGCTATTGGGCACACTTCTAAATTTAGTTTTGCACAGAGAGGCTATTGGGCACACGTCTAGATTCAACTTTCACAGAGGGGCTATTGGGCACACTTCTAAGTTCAACTTTCACAGAGAGGCTATTGGGCCACTTCTAAATTCAACTTTCACAGAGAGGCTATTGGGCACACATCTAAATTCAACTTCCACAGAGAGGCTATTGGGCACACTTCTAAGTTCAACTTTCACAGCAAGGCTATTGGGCACTCTTTCTAAATTCAACTTTCATAGAGAGGCTATTGGGCACACTTCTAAATTCAGTTTAGCACAGAGAGGCTATTGGGAACACTTCTAAATTCAACTTTCACAGAGAGGCTATTGGGCACACTTCTAGATTCAACTTTCACAGAGAGGCTATTGGGCACACTTCTAAATTCGACTTTCACAGAGGGGCTATTGGGCACATTTCTAAATTCAACTTTCACAGAGAGGCTATTGGGCACTCTTTCTAAATTCAACTTTCATAGAGAGGCTATTGGGCACACTTCTAAATTTAGTTTTGCACAGAGAGGCTATTGGACACACTTCTAAATTCAGTTTAGCACAGAGAGGCTATTGAGCACACTTCTAAATTCAGTTTAGCACAGAGAGGCCATTGGGCACACTTCTAAATTCAACTTTCACAGAGAGGCTATTGGGCACACTTCTAAATTCAGTTTAGCACAGAGATGCTATTGGGCACACTTCTAAATTCAGTTTAGCACAGAGAGGCTATTGGGCACATTTCTAAATTCAGTTTAGCACAGAGACGCTATCGGGCACACTACTAAATTAAGTTTAGCACAAAGAGGCTATTGGGCACACTTCTAAATTCAACTTTCACTGAGAGGCTATTGGACACACTTCTAAATTCAACTTTCACAGAGAGGCTATTGGGCACATTTCTAAATTCAACTTCAACAGAGAGGCTAATGGACACAATTCTAGATTCAACTTTCACAAAGAGGCTATTGGGCACACTTCTAAGTTCAACTTTCACAGAGAGGCTATTCGGCACACTTCTAAGTCCAACTGTCACAGAGAGGCTATTGGGCACTCTTTCTAAATTCAACTTTCATAGAGAGGCTATTGTGCACACTTCTAAATTCAGTTTAGCACAGAGAGGCTATTCGACACACTTCTAAATTCAACTTTCACAGAGAGGCTATTGGGCACACTTCTAGATGCAACTTTCACAGAGAGGCTATTGGGCACACTTTTAAATTTGACTTTCACAGAGGGGCTATTGGGCACATTTCTAAATTCAACTTTCACAGAGAGGCTATTGGGCACTCTTTCTAAATTCAACTTTCATAGAGAGGCTTTTGGGCACACTTCTAAATTCAGTTTAGCACAGAGAGGCTATTGGGCACACTTATAAATTCAACTTTCACAGACAGGCTATTGGGCACACTTCTAAATTCAACTTTCACAGAGAGGCTATTGGGCACACTTCTAAGTTCAGTTTTGCACAGGTATAGGACAGAGTTTCTAAATGCAATTATGCTACAGATATAACGAGTTTACAATGGTGAGGCTTCCTTAGTTGAGTGGTAGGGTAGTATTGCGTGATGTAATTGCTTCTGGCCCTGCCCTTTCCACACTTACTTATAGTTGGCTTCTTGCTTCTCCTGCGGATACCTGCAGATACGATCTGGAGCCGTCTCTGTAGGAGCCGTCCTCTGCCTCGGGTACTTAGCCGATGGGCTGCCGGGCAGAGGGCTGCCCTGGGTGGACTAGCAAAGAAGTGGGGACCTTCTCGTCAGGACCAATCAGGGGTGGGCGGTGGGAGGGCGAGGGGAAGACCAGGAAGGGGAGGCTGGGCAGCGCAGGGGGACACGGGGCTTGGGGGCACTTTTTCTTCAAAAAACCAACAGAAAGGGGGTTGTGCACAGACAGTACACTCACCTGCTCCTTGGATGGGAAATGGGAGCAGGTGCTACGAACGGGTCGCTTGACCAACGCTCTCAAAGGGATACAGCCAATCAGGGGAGGGGGCGGGATGGGAGGCGGGAGGGCGAGGGGAAGTCCAGGAAGGGGAGGCTGGGCAGCTCAGGGGGACACGGGGCCTGGGGGCACTTTTTCTTCAAAAAACCAACAGAAAGGGGGTCGCGCACGGACAGTACACTCACCTGCTCCTTGGATGGGAAATGGGAGCAGGTGCTGCGAGCGGGTCGCTAGACCAACACTCTCAAAGGGATACAGCCAATCAGGGGGGGGTGGGATGGGAGGCGGAAGGGCGAGGGGAAGACCAGGAAGGGGAGGCTGGGCAGCGCAGGGGGACACAGGGCCTGGGGGCACTTTTTCTTCAAAAAAACAACAGAAAGGGGTCGTGCACAGACAGTACACTCACCTGCTCCTTGGATGGGAAATGGGAGGAGGTGCTGCGAGCGGGTCGCTAGACCAACGCTCTCAAAGGGATATAACCAATCAGGGGAGGGGGACGGGATGGGAGGCGGGAGGGTGAGGAGAAGACCAGGAAGGGGAGGCTGGGCAGCGCAGGGGGACATGGGGCCTGGGGGCACTTTTTCTTCAAAAAACCAACAGAAAGGGGGTCGCACACGGACAGTACACTCACCTGCTCCTTGGATGGGAAATAGGAGCAGGTGCTATGAGCGGGTCGCTAAACCAACGCTCTCAAAGGGATACAGCCAATCAGGAGAGGGGGGTGGGATTTGAGGCAGGAGGGTGAGGGGAAGACCAGGAAGGGGAGGCTGGGCAGCGCAGGGGGACACAGGGCCTCTGAGCACTTATTCTTCAAAAAACCAACAGAAAGGGGGTCGCGCACGGACAGTACACTCACCTGCTCCTTGGATGGGAAATGGGAGCAGGTGCCGCGAGCGGGTCGCTAGACCAACGCTCTCAAAGGGATACAGCCAATCAGGGGAGGGGGCGGGATGGGAGGCGGGAGGACGAGGGGAAGACCAGGAAGGGGAGGCTGGGCAGCGCAGGGGGGCACGGGGCCTGGGGGCACTTTTTCTTCTATAATCCAACAGAAGTGGGGTTGCGTACGGACAGTACACTCACCTGCTCCTTGGATGGGAAATGGTATTACTGTGATTTGATTTGTGTGTTTGAAACTCAAAGGCTTTGAAATAAATGTATATGTATTTTTAATATATCTACACCTGACTGGGAGTGATTTGTAAGTGCCCTTTACTCTGTGTGCACATTGAGGTCTTTCAGTCAGCCTCACCCCTCCTGAGACCTAGTCTTGACCGCCGCTAAGCTACCTTGATTGGTCTGGCTTGTCCAGAAGGTTGCCCTGTTCCAAGAATCTAGGTTGGCCTCCTGTACCTCTTCCCATCAGATCAGAGTTCAGAAATTGATCTTAACACATGGTCTTGATGTATACTGCGGTTCATGGATACAACAACCTCTGGAAGTCAGTGAAAATGAAATATTTATCTTAGTAAACTTGGGTCAGTAGGCAGTTTTGGTAGAGGGGGAAAAAAGAGCAATATTTATATCTGTATCGACGGTGACAATGATGGTATTGCACTATTCTGATGTGTGTAGTTGACCCACAGAGCATACTCTTGGATTTGTTTTTGTCTGAGCACATGTCTCTCATGACTGTTCGCCACCAAAAAAGCAGAGACGAGACATCCTGTGTAGTTCAATTGCCATGATGATCAGCGAGCTAGCTGGCACAGTGATATGGCTTCTGTTTTCTGGGCTCCGCAAATTGTATACAGATTTCTATTGAAAAATGCAAATCCATCTTTAGCCTCTATATAGTTCTGGTTTTTGGGAGTGAAGATGGTTTGATCCAGTGTATTAGCCATCTTTACTCCTTGTAGCAAAGTCCAGGTTTGTCGATTTCTACACACGAAAGTATGTCTGCAATGATTTTCTTAGATCCCGGGATAGGGATGAGTTTGAAATCATATAGGGAGAAAGCAAAAGCCATTGGAGCCCATCAAGCTAGTCTGCTATTTCTGAAGTCGAAGTTTTGGAAGATATGTAAAATGCAGTGATCAGTCTGGATTTCTGTAGTACTTGGTGTGCCCAAAACTACATTTTTCCATTCCTGACAGATGAGTTGCATGGCTAACAGCTCCTTTTCTAATACTGAATAGTTTCTTTTGCCTATGATAATGTCTTGGAAAAGTAAGCTATTGGATGTTCTTCATGATCCTCTGTTTTAGGACAGCCCCTACCACTTTATTGGTGGTGTCTGTTTCCAAAATAAACGGTTTCTGGTTATCAGACTGAGCAAGAATAGGAGCTCTAGCAAAGGCCTGTTTTAGGGATTCGAAGGCAGCTACAGCATCAGGCTTCCAGAGGAACTCCATAATAGCTCTGTCAAGGGTAACACTTGCCTTGAAAACTCTGTGAATCTTTATATGTCCTTGACAGAGGTAGGAGACCTCCAGGTTAGAATCGTCTTGATCTTCCAAGGATCTATAGAGATACCTTTGGCTGATAGGATGTAACCCAAGTAAAAAACTTCAGTGGATCCAAACGTGCAATTCTCTGGTTTTGCTTTCAAGTGATTTTGTAGAAGATGATGAAGGACTTCAGTTAGATGCTGCTGCTGTTCTTGTGGATCATGGCACACTATCAATATATCAACTTGATATACGACCACAGAGTGAATCAAGAGGTGGGAAGATATATATTCCATTGACCTCTTAAATATCAACGGGAGATTTGCTAGGCCAAAGGTCATAATGCAGTATTCAGAATACCCAAAAGGTGTACAGAAGGCTATCTTCCATTTTTCCACACCCTTGACTCTTATGAGGTGATAGGTTCCTCTTGAAGTCAGTTTGGTAAAAAGGCAAGCTCATTGCACTGTCTCTAAAATGTCTTAGATTAATGGTAAGTGATATTTATCCTTCTGGGTTACTTTGTTAAGCCCACCATAACCGATACAGGGTCTGAGTCCAGTTGTATATTTGGTATTGAATGGTGTAGAAGTAAGGCCCCAACACATTAGTGGCATATTTGTTGGTATAATCTTTTATTCAAAAGAATATAAGGGAAAAACCTACATACCCCCATTACTAAGAGTGGTTTCCCTGCCTTAAACCAAATACTGAGGACTCTGTCAGGATATCCGTAAAAAGTATACAGTGCCCCGTCCTGTGTGGAAAACCTATTTCCATCCCTTACCTTATCCACTAAACTAGACAGGATGTGTGTCTTCTTGATCCAGAAGAATGAAATCGAGTTCCAATTTGGGGCAATATAAAGTTGCAAAGCGGACCAAAACAAAGTTCCAATATGTACAAAAACACAGTTCCAAAGTAGCAAAGTTCTCTGTCTCAAAAGAAAGCAAAGTTCCAACTCCAAAAAGATTGACACCAAGGTAATTGTACCCTTCTCTTGGTATCACTCATGCATCTGACTGTGGGTACACATACCACGGGAAGTGTTTCCCTTTCCCTGTCTTTTTTCCTTGAAGTTCTCACAACATCAGGCAGGATGCTTCCCTTGCCCCTTACTACTTTTTCACAACACCAGGGAGGTGGCTTCCCTTCACCTGGTCTCTTCACCACAACAGGGAGGACGCTTCCCTTCCCCCATGTGTCTTCTTCACCACACCAGGAAGGATGCTTCCCTTCCCCTGATGTCTTCTTCACAACATCAGGAAGGATGGTTCCCTTCCCCTGGTCTCTTCTTTTCTCTCCCTATTCCACATTGTTTTCAAGTCCCAAAACCTGTACGGTTCAATCATGATATTGTGGCATACTTAGCTCACTAGTTTGCCAAGTGCTGTGACTATGAAGATGACTGACAATGGTAATATTCATTGGGCACGGGTCTAAGACCTGCCTTCCTTGGTTTCTTTATTGGGGGCTCAGGAAGGTTACTTTACTTCCCCGAGTTACTCTTCTTGCCCTGTTCAGCTGGGTACGGGTATCCCATTACTCCCTTACTGCCCCTACCAAACATCCCGTCACCCCTGTACCTTTGGGGTCTCTCCCGAAAAGTCTTTGGTCCATCTAGAGGTCTAAAGTGTTGGGCTTCTGCAGTCTTATCTTCTCAGGTGTGCTGTGCCAGCTCCGCAGTATGAGGTCCTACTGGTTCCCCCAGGAAGGGTTAAAATCTCTGTCAAGTGTTTTGAAAAGGGATTCTCATCACGTTGCTAGCAGGCAACCCCTCCTTCTGAAAGGGCCTCTGGTCCACGGCTTCCTCTGCTTCTACTTCTGTTTTTGTTTCTGCTTCAGCCTAGCATTCCTGCTCCTTGCTCCTCTAGAGAGGGCTTCTCTCATACTTCCAGAGTCTGGCTTCCTTTTTATACTGGCTCTGGCCAATAAGACTTGGAGGAAAACTAGACTGCTGAATGTGGTTTTTGCAGGTAATCCTCATTCCTCCTGGGTCCCTGTTAAGCGAAGGAACTGTCCTTTCCTGATTTCCTAGGAGGAGCAAGGGGGAAAAAATGTGTTGTTGCCCTGCAGTACATCCACAAGCCTTTGTTACAGCAGTGCACCATTTCTTTTTCTGTTAAGGGACACATAGCCACACCCATTTGCATAGGTTCTCGATATCTGACAAGATAGGATTATCAGCAGGAAGAAGAGGTAGAGTCCTCTCTTGTGAACGATAGTCATTTGTTTGGAAAAGCTGATCAAATGAAGGTGGACTTTGAGCCAACTTGTCCTTAGGATCTTCATTAAGACCACGCTTATATAAGGAAAACAGGCTCTCTCTGGCCAGGCTGTCTCCAGCGCTAACTGTCTGAATTTGGTGGTATATGTGAGGATGTTCATAGTTCCTTGTTGGTAGTCCAATAGTGTCTCCTGTAGTTTCACCGTCAACCCACTATGAGGCATTATTCAATCTTGTTGAAACCAGTTTGAACCACCAGAGCTCCCTGGAGCTGCCTTTGGCAATCATCACATTTTAAACTGCATTCTGCCCATTCCAACAAGTTCATTGCTGCACCACACCAGCTGAAGTGTGTTATTGCCTCGGCTCGAACAGAGGCACCACTGCATCTGCATTACGCAAAATGGCATTCACACCATCAGCCCCTTCATCACTGTCCATCAGTAATCGAACCACCGCTGCTTTTCTTCCTGAGTTGCATCCTTCGAGCCACATCGAACTTCCGCACCTGTGCATTCCACCTTCAGCCCGTCGAACCTCGGCTGTCGAACCGAACACAGTGTGCTCCGTGATCCACACTGGTCAAACGGCTTTGAACTGCAGCCTTCTTCAGGTTCGACCCATCTTTGCCACCTGCTCGCCGCTGGGCGAACATGACTGCCACATCTCAAACTGACTCAAATTATTGAACAGCGCTGAGAAGCTGGGTACACCATTGTCGAACCGTCATGCCATTGCAAATGGTACCATTGACTGATAACTGCCCCCTGGTCTCTTTTGGTACTTAGAGATTGGCTAGGTCCCATTCATTTCTTTTGGCAACCTCAAGAACATATCCTTTTGAACATTGTGTTTATTATTTCCTTTTCTTCCCCTGTCTCATTACCCAGAGTGCTGGATCTGCTTTGTGTTAATATTTGGTGTTCTTCCTAAAGGGGTGGGTTGTTGGAGTGATTTCTATCTAGTTATTTTTCCACGCGGTGTGTTTAATTAAAGTATATATATTTGTACAGAACCTTGTTTGAACATTCCTTCCTTTATTTTGGACTGTTACACTTCGCTGTTTGGGTTTCTACTGAACCACATTCACACTCCAGAAAGAACATGGCATGATAACCTGTTCTGAGATGAGAGTTTGCAGCACAAGCTTTTTGGTCACTGCACCTTTCACAGATGGTACTCCTGAGAGTATAGCCTTCTCTTGGCTCACGTTACCACAAAAGACAAAAGGAGACATATCTCTTATCTGTGCCTGTTTTACCTTTAGGATTGTGCTAGCTTTTGAGTTATAGAAGTGTGAGGGCTGAGTCAACGCTTTAGCCTCTGCTCATCATGGTACTCCTGCAGGGCAGAAGTTAATTTTTCCCACTATCCCATGTACCCCACCACTTGGGTCAACTGCAGGAGATGCGAGCAACGCTCAGGGAAACACAGCTTTCCCTGTCCTACTTATCTCCATGCCCCCACTATAATTGTGTGTTGTGCCTCCAAAATATAACCTAAAATGTTGTTCCTGTCACACAACAAGAAAGGTAGAAACTATCTCAAATTAAATCTAAACTCCGAATAATTTGTTGTAGTCCTCTAAATGCACACTGCTCTCTTTTTTATTTCAGCATTGTTCATTTGTTTTGGGTGGCATAGGTTGCAGGGCCAGTGAGAGACACCAGACACAGATATTGTTTGGAAGGCATAGGGCTCATTTATTATTTTTTAATTAGCAAAATGCGACACGATCATACATGAATGACATCATATAAATTGTTATGTTATCAATCATCACTTGAATGTGGGCAGAGTGGCCGTAGCCATTAACCCCCACGTTTCCGGGCATGTGCCAGGGGATAATAGGTGACCCCAGAAACCAACCAGACCCCCAGTTCCATTACCCCATTGCCTGGACCGCTCAATCAGCGCCTGGCATGCCACCCCACCGTTCCGCTCCATACCTTGGACCATAACCTAATTCAGCAATAAATCTCTCTTCCAGTGACACCAACTGTTGATCCCATAACGCAATTCAATGCAATGTGCCCCATCCTACAACCACAGGGTCATTGGCCTACTGGCAAGAGGCACTCCCCTCCCCGCCGCACTCACCCTAAACTGGTCTTATGCTCGTTCCTCAAGACCCACTACCCGTTGTGTGTCCATATAGGCATAAAATTACATTTGCACAAATTACATTTCTACATCTTTGGCAGAATTCATGGCAGAAGCCATCAGAGAAATGCTCATGATGGACATCACACTCCGCCTCAGAACTGTGTAGTCCACAGGTTTTCTATTTCCCCGAAACATGAAACCACGTAGGGGTAAAAAACACAGCACCGGTTAATTCATCCCTCCGCGCCAGCGGAGACCATTTCCCACCAATCCTGACACTACTGGCAACAATCCATGCCACTGACCGTGGCGAGACCCTACAGGGCCAGATCTCTGACCCACAACTGCCCTACCTATCACGGTCCCGACCCTCTGTAGCCCCATAGGACAACTACCCATGAGCCATGGAAACATGCCCACTTACCCTACCTCCACCTCAGTTTCGATGGAGCAGGCCAAATATCTGAGTGGCCCCTACACCCTTGTAACTAAGTTACCATACTAGAAATTAAGTACTCATAACTGGGCATCCAACTCTACTTGGCATCACCCATCTGCATCCATGCTATCACCACTTACAATTGCTCATCTAGTCTTAATCAAAATAGTGGCGGGCCTGGCAATTGCCACACGCTCCTGCGAACGATACAGGGTTGCCCCCAGGCACCTATGCCCATCCAGGGCCCCTCCCAGATTCAGATTCTCCAAGCCCCCGCCGTCAACACCAGCCTGAACCTCAGGTCATGGTCTGGACATAATCTGGCACTCTGTTAGTGCCATGCACCAAGACTGTCTCCAGGGGGTGAACCTACCCCGGACAGGGGGAGGCCCTCCTACTGCCAACTCCCCACCCCCACCCTTGAGAGAGATACCCGGGGACACCCATGCACTAAGGCCCGTCCAAGGCACCTCCTGGATCCTTTCCCCCAGCCCCCACAGTCACCACCAGCCAGAACCCCATGTCATGCTCTGACCGTAATCAGGCACTCTGTTAGTGCCATGCACCAAGACTGTCACCAGGGAGCAAATCTGGTCCTCCCATTGCCAACTTCCCCTACCCTTGGGAATGATACCCAGGGACCCTGAGGAACCTAGGATCGTCCAGGGCCCCTCCCGGATCCCGATTCCCCCATCCCCCGCAGTCTACGTTAGTCAGAACCACATTTCGTGGTCTGACTGTAACCCGGCACTCTATTAGTGTCAAACCCCAGGACTGCCGCCATGGGGCAACCCCTCCAACCTGGACAGGGGGGGCTCATATTTCCAACCCCCACCCCACCCATGGGATCGATACCTGGGGCCTCAGGCACATAGGACCATCCAGGGCCCTGCAAAGATCCTAATCCCCCATTGCCTGAATCCCTGTGCCATGCTCAAACCATCACTCTGTTAGTGCCCTATATCAGGATTGCCACCAAGGGCCAAAACATCAAAGATGAACGGGGTGGCCCCTTCCACTGCCTCTCATCGGACCCCCCTGCTGGACTGAAGCCATCCCAGTGAGAGGCAGACCGTGCCCTCACCACTACACCTAACCGGTCTTGGAGCCCCCCTGGGGGGGCAAATTACTGACCACATGGTCCACCCCCGCCTAATCTTGACTGGAAGGCAATCAATCCCACCACAGCATTAGGCAGTGATAGCAGTGTTGCTGCTACCATAAAATGCATCAGCATTTTCTCATAGTGCTAAGAGGTTATTCAAAGTTCAATGCCAACCTCAGATGCAGCAAAGTTTCCCCACAGTGCTATGAAGTGCTGCTAATGTTCCCACTAACCCAAGATGCACCATTGCTTCGCATAGCGCTATGCAATTCGAACGTCACTGCTAACCCAAGGTACCGCCTCATTCTACCCCAGCTCTAAGAAGTGATTTCCTGTTCCTGCTACTCCGAGATGCCGCCACAATTAACCCCAGCTCTAGGAAGCGATTCAAATGCTAGTTACCCCAAGGTGCATCCTCATTTCACCCCAGCTCTAGCAAGTGATTCCACTATTGCTGCCCACCCAAGATATAGCTTCATGCTACCCCCATCCCTATGAAGAGATTCAAATGTTACTGTTACCCCAAAATGCTGCACCATTTCCCCCCAGCTCTAAGACGTTGATCAAAGGTCTTGCCATGTCAAAATTAAACTCACCCAGCACAATAACTCGCTGCACAGAGCCCCTGCAGTGTGGCCTGTGCTGTCACCTTTCCCGAGGTGCGCCATCTTTACAACCATCTTTAGAGAACATCCGTAATACTGCAGCCTTGCAGCTAGTCCAGTAACCATGAAGCAGCAATAAATCTCTCTTCCAGTGACCCCAATTGTTGATCCCATAACTCAATTCAATGCAATGTACCACACTCTCCCACAACAACCCCCCCAAAAACCCACTCTACAGGGAGGGAGAGCAGGAAATTAGCAAGCTAAACTGCCTCTGCAGCTCTACTGTCCAGGTCTCGGGCAGGAGCAGAAGAGACGGAAAGCCTCACCCGCTCTCGCTCTTTATACCCCGCCCAAGACCCCTGGACCCAATGCATCTGGCATTGGGCGGCGACACCAGACAATGACGTCCTTGCGCCGCCAGGTGCCCAGTTGCTCCTCACAGCCCCCCATTATGCCCCTCTTTTGACCCACTACCACGCCCCCCAAGTCGCCACCCTGGCTATACTGCCGGGCTGCTGTTGATACCTGTACTCCATAAGGATTTTAAAAAGCTTTTCATCATCACAAAGATGAGAATACATTCTTGAAACAAAAAGCTTTCAAGTGAATAGGTTCTGGCTTTTCACTATGGATTATGGGATCTGTACTATAAATGAAGAATAAATGCTGTGCATGATTTGCCATTGTATTTTGCCATCTTGGCAGGTATGGATTCACTCCTCATGGGTTCTGGAGGCGTGTTTACTCAAGAACCCGAGTCTCATGTCTGTTCGCCAAGCATACTTAAGGAAATGCTTAGGATGCAGAGCTCCTAGAACAGAGCAAGCCACCCTCTCCTCCTGCTGGGGAATTTTAAGAACTGATTTACCTGTTATGTATTTTACTAGCCACAAGAACTAGTGATCAAAAACTGGGGGTGGCGCTGAGCATCAAGCTGAAGGATCCTTTTGAGGTTGGGTGCATTATCAAGGAATTAAGGCAATGTTTTTTAACACTGTGAATTCCACTGTTGTGGTCAGCTGTGTATTATCACACTGTGGAGGGGGACACTCAGACATTGTCGGGACAATTAAACACAGTTTTAAGAATGGATTCTATTGTGTGCTTAATCTTCTACTACACATGTTGTCAAAGGGGAAGAAAAGGAGCAGTTGGAAGGAGGTAGTGGAAAAATTGCTTGAAATGCTATGTAACATGATGAAATTCCCTCTTATCGTCAGTGGTCGAAGTGTAAGAAAAGAAGTAGTGGAACTATGTTCCCTGCTAGCCTGCCCCGCTCCTTACAAACCCCATTGCCCTGCCCCCTCACACACACAATACAAACCCCCAAACACATGTGCCTGCTGTTTAAGGGAATGTTCAGTGCAGTCCACTAAAAGTGCAAGTTTCAACTTCTTCCTACACTTTTATTTTAAAACTAAACCATTCCGGGTCGGTTTGTTTTTAAAATAAAAGTATAGGAGCTGTAAAACTAAATTTAAAAAAGTAGAGGAACACCGCTCCCAACCGCTCCCGCTCACTTCGACCACTGCTTATCGTGCTCTAATTTTGTTGGCACTTGTTTGAATTGGTTGACTCTCTACTCCATTCAGAAGATGTAAGTTGAAGCTTAAATCGGTAATGTCTTTGTTTCAAGGGATGGAAGACACCAATGGAGCCATAGATCAGGCTCGGCAGGCTCTTTGTTAGGGATAGTGGACTAAAGGGTAAGTTAGACTTATACCATACTGTATTTTGTCTCACCAGTGATAGAAATATGTGCCCATACAATTTGTGTATGTGCATGTGTGTGCATCTTTGCACTGCCTACAATATCTTAATGTCCTCCTCCTGTGCCCCTTGCCACATTCATGTGCTGCTCCTTCATGTTAACGTATGTGTCCCGTCACACTTCTATTCTATTCTAGTGGGTTTTTGTATAGCCCCAGCACGCCCGAAGGCCTCAATTCACCCAATCTCTCTCTGCCTTTCAGATGTACACCTGTCTCTCATACTCGGCTTCACTGATATCTCTCATAGCGATACTGCACTGGACAGTTGCTGTAGTGATGATTCTCTTTCGCCCTCGTACCACTTACTGCAACTAATTTGGCACAGTTCAGGATATTTCCGGTTATATAAACTACCATCGCATTTGAGTTTTTAACCAAATAACGTTTATGGAAAAAAGGAAATCTAGCGAACGAACCTCAGGGGAAGCATCCAGTGAAAGTGGACATTTGGGGAGGTATCTGCAAGGACAGGACCTATAGAGCCTGATTCACAGAAACGTTTTACAAAGGCACAATCTCATAGGAAAGCGTTCTGTGAATCAGGCCCATAGTCTCTTTAAGGAATCAGAGTGATAATGGAAAAGATGCCAGCTGAACAAAATAGAGTACATATGGACCCACCCCTCCCATTTTATTCAGCTGGGAAAGGAACCGGAAGCGCTGAACTACCCTCGAAGTGGCGGCATCTGGTCTCAGGGTCAACATCTCAGAGATCAATGTGCGGTGAACCCCTGATCACGGTTGGAGATCAGTGCATTAAAGGGGAGGAGGTACAGCCAGGGCAGGTGGTGGATCTTGCACTGGGGATCTGGAGATTAAAAGTTCATGAATCGGCTGAAGGCCAGATTACCATTACGGACAAAAATGTGGTCATACAACCCGATTTATGAGCCATATTTCCAGTAATAAGAATCTACTTCCCCTTAACTTGCCAGATGGGGCAATACTGAGGAACCTTCTAGAATGCTGGAATGCTAGCTCTCCGTTCAGGCAGCCACCATTAACATTACTCCGTCTATGTGTAGTAAACTTAAGAAAATGCCATCCTGTGGAAGGTGGGGTGGGTCCCACCTGTGGAAGGTGGGGTGGGTCCCACCGGTCCCACCCACCACTAGTCCTTTTGGCTTTTCTGTGAGCTTCTTTACAGCCCATGTTTTCATGACCCTAACATCCAAAGGGATCATGAATGCCCTCCACTCCATGGTAAAGCATTGTTTTCGATGTCTATTATTTATTATTGGAAAACATCTTGTTTTTACATGGTTGGGATGGAACGGCAGGTTTCCAAGTTCATGTTCACAAACATGTCCCCTCTGGCGAATGGCGGTCACAAAAATCACAGGATTTTGACTTTTAGGTCCCAACTAGTAAGCCCTGACTACTGCCTGCCTTATGCAGTTTAAGATACAGTTTTTCAATGTATGTGGCCCTAATCTCCCCGAAAAAGAGGGCAGCTCTATTTCATTAGCTGCCTGATGAAAGAATTGATTTGGCTTGTTTATCAAGATGATGTTGGTCGAATGGCTTTGAAAAAGTCCCCAGCACAATTCTTTGCCAATGGTAAGAATACAAATAAAGGAATTGTGATTTGTATACAAAGAAATGGAAACTTTACTAGAACAAGCTCTAAGATAGATGAGAATGGAAGGTGTCGATTTATCACGTGTCGGATCAATGGCACTTTTGTCACCATAGCTATCGTCAATGTCTCTAATGAAGGCCAGCAAAGGCTTTTGGAGGAGATGCCATTTGACTTATTTGTGTTCTCTAAAGCAACCTTATTTTGACATATAATTTTAATTTCTTTTTAAACCCCTCACTGGACTGCTTAGCAAGGTGCAGCAGAGGTATGAATCAAGCCTCTAAAAATCTAACGTTACCTCTAACTGATGCAAATCTTACAGACACTTGGAGACAACACCATCCATACATAAAGGAATACACAATTCTCCCTCATTAAACTGCCCCTACACCTGCATAGACTATCGGGGTAATTCATAGATTTCAGCGCAGAGGCAGCGCACGCGAGCAGTGCAGAGAGGGATCGTGCGCCAGCGTGCGCCAGCCGTGTGCGCTAAACAGCATTCTGGCGCACCGCGTATTCATGGAATTCCCAAGGCAAAAAGAGCCCTGGTGCAGAGAACATCCCGCAGCGCCAGTTACGCACCCAAGAACTCCCCTCGCGCAAGGAAAAGCCATAAAAATCCCCAATCCAGCGCAAAGGGCTGCGCTAACCCTGAAGCAGCTAACAGGGCCGCTACACAGCAAACACCGAGTGGGGAACATGTATTCCTGGGGTGCGCTGGAATTATCACACATGGTAGGCCCTGTGCGAGCAGGGTACGTGTATTTGTGTTGTACGCGTGGATTATCACACGCAATAGGCCTTGGCCGAGCGGGGCACGTGTATTACTAGGGTTCGTGGGGAGTTTCAAACGCGGTAGGCCCTGTGCGAGAAGGCTACGTGTATTCAGGAGGTTCGCAGGGACTATCACACGTGATAGGCCTTGGCCGAGTGGGGCACATGTATTACTGGGGTACGCGGAAAGTTTCACACGCAATTGGCCCTGTGCGAGCGGGGTATGTGGATTTCGGGGGTGCGTGGGAAGTTTCACACGCGATTTGCCCTGTGCGAGCGGGGTACGTGGATTTTGGGGGTGCACGGGAAGTATCACACGCGATTGGCCCTGTGCGAGCGGGGTACGTGTATTACTGGGGTACGCGGGAAGTTTCACACACGATTGGCCCTGTGCGAGCGGAGTACGTGGATTTCGGGGGTGCGTGGGAAGTTTCACACGCGATTGGCCCTGTGCGAGCAGGTTACGTGTATTACTGGGGTACGCGGGAAGTTTCACACGCGATTGGCCCTGTGAGAGCGGGGTACGTGGATTTCGGGGGTGCGCAGGAAGTTACACACGCGATTGGCCCTGTGCGAGCGGAGTACGTGGATTTCGGGGGTGCGTGGGAAGTTTCATACGCGATTGGCCCTGTGCGAGCAGGGTACGTGTATTACTGGGGTACGCGGGAAGTTTCACACGCGATTGGCCCTGTGAGAGCGGGGTACGTGGATTTCGGGGGTGCGCAGGAAGTTACACATGCGATTGGCCCTGTGCGAGTGGGGTACGTGTATTTCAGGGGTGCGCGGGAAGTCTCACACACGATTCCGCTGTCAGAGCGGGGTACGTGTATCCAGTGGTGTGTGCGGGGAGTCCCACACGTGAATTAGCAGTGTGGGTCCTCCCAGGTGTGCCCTCTACCCCCTCCACGGCCCCTGCAGGCAGCCCACATCACAGGGGACTACCCTGCACCCCTGGTCATGTCCCGCAGGTAGCCCATCCACCATGGCCATGCCCCCCCAGCCAGGCCACGTGTCACCTTGCACTAGTGATCACCAACTCATGTCTGGGGCACCTGCCAGCATGCCCTCACTCATGTCCCACTCATGTCCCCCTGCACCCCCAATCCCCAGCAGTGAGGGGCACCTGCCAGCATGCCCCCACTCATGTCCCCCTGCGCCCCCACCCCCCAGCAGTGAGGGGCACCTGCCAGCATGTCCCACTCATGTCCCCCTGCACCCCCACCCCCGAGCAGTGAGGGGCACCTGCCAGCAGGCCCCCACTCATGTCCCCCCACCCACTCACCCACCCAGAAGTGACATGCCTATCTCATGACACAAACCAAAAGTCAACTATGTACATCGACACATGTCCGTCACACACACACACACTGGTTGCCATTGATTGAGTAAACCCACATTTTGACATGCATGAACCCAATGAGCGAATCCCACACATTGAAGTAAAATATCAAAATGTATTAATATGAAAATCAATGTAAAGAAAAGAAAGCATAAAATAATGGCAAACATGAAATGAAATGCATGTCCAATAAAAAAACTAATGAAATGAAGAATAAATCCTAAGTAATCCAAAAGAAAAATGGTCAAAACTCTGTCCACCAAACCAAATCCAAATGAAATGCAAAAAGGTAAATACATTTATCCATGGTAAAATTAAATGAAAAAGTCCAAATAAATCCAACGTCCAACTATGTACAATAAGTTTTCAAGGGTCCATGAGCCCAACAAAATAAATGAAACCTATCTAATAACCTACTTAACAAAAAAACTATATACAAAAGTGTGGGGCATAGTCCAAAAGCCCCAAAAGAAAAAAAAAAAGAAAAGGAAACCTAACACTATAAACTATTTACAATGGCGGCGGGCAAGTCCTGTGGCTCACTCAGTGATGTTGTTGGCCAGGGCATCATCGAACTCCATGTCTATTTGCTGGAGGTGGGCCTCTGTCCAGGCCCGAGGTCTCACAGGGGGGCACTCATGGCCTGTTCCAACTCCCTGCGAGTTGCCTCGAGGCACTCTGCCCGCCTCAATGCCTGACGCATGGAGAACTCCGCCCTGACCATGGTGAGCTGCGCCTCTTCCGCCCGCTGCTGCTCCGCAACTATACACTGGCCTAACCGCAGCCACACGGAAGACACACCCATTCCAGGGTCCTCCTGCCCTCTGGCCGATGCCTGCCCCCCTGATGTCGATGGCCCCGAGCCATCATTGCTCCCACCTAGAGCCTGCTCCTACTGCTGCTGCTGTCCATGTGCCCTGTCCGATGATGCCTGAACATCCTCCATCAGCTGGTCTCCAGTTGTGGTGTCCACCCCTGCTGGACCGCTGACTCCCGACTGTGGCAGGGATGGGATTTGCACCAAGCGGGCTGTGTTGGTCAGGCCAGGTCCACAGGGGGCCCTGGTGGATTCTGGGCCGGAATACGGCAGGGAGAACAACTGGTGCATAGTCTCCACAGAGGAGGAGAGGTCCGCCAGAGTGCGCGTCACATGTAGGAACCCACCGACCAGGGCCCCTCCCAACTGTGCCACGTTGTGATGCTGCTGTTCGTGATGGCGTGCATTCTCCACCCAGGAAGAACGCACGTCATCACGAATGTCACGCATGCGCAACGCAACACCAATCAGGACGGAGCCCATACGGTCATGGGACCCCTCATCCGCAGGTAGTGGAGAGGCAGATGACGTGGCACTCTCCCCTACCTGCGGACGGGCCTGGGATGGGGCATCCCTGCTGGTGCATGGTGGTGCAGTCACAGGGTCAAGGACAGCGACATGCACAGGCCCCTCCACGGTGACCTGTGCTGCCTCCTGACCCTGGCCCTGGACTGCACCACTTGCACCAGTGGTACTACCCCCACCAGGCCCCATGTGCGGCTCAGTAGCGGCTCCTCCTCCTCTGTGGAGACCACCAACCTGGATGTCTCTGCACCTTCTTCCGCCATTGCAAGCCCGTGTGGGGCTCACCTGGCCCTTCCGCCACAGCCGTAGTGGCAGACGCGGCACCAGCCCCCTTGCTCCCAGATGATGGCAAGTCCTGGGAGGGTGGCTGGGCTTTGCGTTGCCGCCCGGTGGAGACATCCCCGCCGCTTGGCTCCACAGCGCAATCTCCGCCCTCTTCTTCACTTGACGCTGCATAGAGGGAGTCATAGAACACAAGCATCAGGGTACAGTACAATATTCCCCTAGACAGGAAGCAATAACACATGAGTGGCAATGTCAAACGTCACATCCATCCTGTCCCTCCACAACACATGGGTGAATGCTCGCAACACACATGCAGAAACTGGCACGGCACCTGCAATCAGCATCCATGTACAAGGGCCTCTTTCAACCAAAATGTTGCCTTCAAACTCACATGCATCATGCCTCACACAGATCCCATGCACACACATCACCGGAGGGTCATGCATCATGGCTTGTACACCACAGACACAGTGGATAGACACAGTGGATACAAAGGTGAAGGCACTGGATGAGTGAATCTACACATCATCACGGACATGTGTCATGCATCCATGGCGTTTCAAAGTCACACACACACTTCTCAGACACACACACACATATGCACCATACATGTACATGACAGCAGCACCCATCCCTCACACCCCCTCCATGTCCAAGAACAGAGACTGGCATGCTTTCATGTGTGTATTCCGCATACAGCTCCCCATGTTGCATTGGAACACATGCACCAACCATGTGGTTCACACATTACTGGTCTCACATGCATGACCATGATGTCCCTGCACACACACATCCATACATGGCCTGTGTCACACATACAGGCAAGTATCAGACTACCAGCACACTGCAACATGCCCTGTCTCACACAGCAATGCTTGGCCACTTACCGCTCAACTCCAGACGGCTCTGCCTCCGAAGGATCTGGGCATGGAGCGCTGGGCATACGCGTTCCAGGACCCTCATCTGGATGTTACTCATGCTGCCCCGGCTCCCCTCCGTGAGGCGGCGGGCCTTGTAGAGGGTCCTGGACCTCAGGTCCTCCCAGTGCTTCTTTGCGTGCTTGATGTCGCGGGTTGCCACCCCCTCCACGTTGATGGCAACCGCTACGTCCTCCCAGATCCTATCCCGTCCTTCCTTGTTGGCGCGTGATGTTCCGAAGAGGGCATCAAAATGCCCCAGGATATGCTCCACCAGGACACCAACTTCCTTCTCGCTGAAGCTGGTGGCCCTCTGCCTCTCTGGCTGGGGGTCGCCAGTGGTCTCAGATGGTGTTTGCCCCGACATGGCGAACCCCGAGGCAGGTGTGGGTGGGCAACTGGGTCCTGGGGCTGGGATGTGGAGCAATGGTATCGCAGTCGGGAGTCTTCTGTTCCAGCAGGGGTGGACACAGCAACTGGACCCCTGGCTGACGTGCAGGCACTAAATAGCAGGGCACGTGGGCAGCAGGCAGGCAGTCAGCAGCAGATGGCAGGTGGGAGCGTGCTCGGGCTCTTGGGGGAAGGAAAATGGCCTTATGGGCAGGAGCGTGGTCTTCCATGTGTTTTCGCATGGCCAGCTTGATACGGAGTGATTTGGCACGTGAAAAAATTGCACGGCAGCGTGTAATTTGAGGAAAGGCCCTTAGCGCGTAAGCGCGTCTCTGACGTATGCGCGCGGGTGTTTCCCTCGTGACGGGTGCATGTTCATTGTACACGTGCAAAAACTGCACATCCGAGTGTCAGCTCGTGTAATTGGAGGAAAGGGCCTTAGCGCGTACACGAGTAAGTGACGTTGTATGTGTGGGCCGGTTTAAAAGGTACGTGTAGGACGCCATTTTCCTGTACGTGCTTTTTGTGGAGAACGAGTGGGTGAATTTTGTACTTCTTGTCGGTTCACACGCGATTACTTCACAACGGTTCAAGTTCGTACTCCCTGTTACCTCTGACAGCGTTCAATTCTTATTTGGCCTGTTTCCTCAAACAGCGTTCACTTCTTCTTTTGTCCTGTTTCCTCAGACAGCGTACAATTCTTCTTTTGGCGGGGGTGTTGCCAACGCACACACGTGTGTCTTTTTCACATTCTTTTTCCAGGCATATAGTGAGTCGCGCACGTATTTACCAACGGTGCTTGCCCCGTGTGTCGTGTACCCCTTCAGAGGTCAGTGTACGCTGTGTGTATTACGCGTACGCTTATTTTTGTGTTCCTGGGTGCCACAGCATAGTGCGGGTTCCTTTTTCCACGCATGTGGTTTACCAGGGGTTGCGTGCACGTTCATTTTTGTTTTCGGGGTGCCTGTGCATTGCGTGACCCGTCATCTTCCCCCAGGGGTCACAGACAGCTTTGCTAGAGCACTAGGCTACGAATTCCATCTAGTACCCTACCCCTTTCACCCCCAATTGCCCAGGACAATTGTTTACTGCTACTCCCATACGCACAACAACATCAGTGCCATGGTTGGGAGGCGACCAAGCGGTAAGGGAGGCAAAGGTGGCCGACATCCAAAAGGTGGGCGTGGTAGGGGATGTGGCCAGGATTTGCAGGGTGTCCCTAGACCCCCGTGTGTGGAGGACCAATCAGGGACACCCATGCCCCCCCATGGTTGTGAGAAACGTAGCTGACACCATTCCAGCTCAGCCCTTGTTGGACCAGCCCATTTCGGCACCTGAACCGGCTCAGGATGACTTCCAGGCTGACTTCCAGGTCAGCAAGTCTAAGCCACGTGTGGCGGTGGAAGTTGCTGTCACCAGGCCACGTGGATCTGGGGCAGCAATGTCATCTGCTTCCCCAAGTAGGCAGGGTGGGGAGGCTTCAGGGGCAGCTGCAGCTCTATCCAACCGAGCTCTGAGTCTCCAAGCCGGGACAGTGTCGGTCCAGGTCCATCAAACCGACATTGGCTCTGCCAACATCAACCTGCAGCCAATGCCTGCACCAAGACCTATGGTCATTGTGCATTCGCAAACTCCTAGTACCCAGTCCACCGGCGCTTCTGCCCCTACTGACCTGAGCGGCGTAAGCCACTCAGGATCCGCACCACCTTTGAAAACGAAGAAGAAGGGTGCTCTGGCAGTACAGGCTGAGACCCCACACACGGCTACACACTCTGGCAGGTCAAGGAAGCCTAGCTTTAATGATGCTGAACTTGATGCACTTGTGGCCTATGTGTCGGCACATAGCCACGAAATGGTGGTGACTGCAGTGTACATGACCACACCTGGTCAACGTAAGGCACACTGGCAGACCATCCCGGACATCATTAGTGCCCTTGGACTTGTGAGGTGCACAGCTGATGATTGCTACAAGCGGTGGAATGACCTGAAACGCAGAGCAAAGAACAAGCTGGCCTCAAATCATGCCTCTACTCTGGTGACTGGAGGTGGGTCTCCACCAGAGGACAACCAACTCACTGAACATGAGTCTGTTGCTGGAACCTTCGTCACAGAGGAACACATCCAAGGCGTGGGAGACCTACAAGATTACGACGCATTGTCCGGTGAGTGCCCATGCATGTGTGTGTAATCCATGTGTATGTTGTTTGGGTGACGGGTTCTGATTGAGTTCCAGGAGAGGGTGTGTACTCCTGAGTGGTATGGGTCACCCATGTGCTTCCTCCAAAACATTCACCGGCCTTGAATTTGGGTATGACAGTACAAGGACGTAGAGCCACATGGGTGCAATCAATGGCACCTAGCACTTTGGGGAAGTGTGCCACCCCGTAAAAGTCTTAGACGGCAGCCTGCCTTTCTGCAGGTGTTCTGGGCAGGTATATGTGCCTGTGGACTGATGGGCGTGCAGGCATGATGCCCAACACCTGGCGTAGGCAGCGTGACTGTGTGGCCTGTGACACCCCCCCCACTATGGCACTTGTCCGCTGAGATGAACCAGTGACCAAGAAGTGCAGTACATTGAGCACCTTTTCCAAGGGACTCAGTGCTTGGGAGCACAGGGTGGGTGATGTGAGGTCATCCTCCCACTCACTCACCAGGTCAAGTATTATGTGAGGTGGAAACCTGTACCTCCCATACACCTGGTCATCAGCCATCCCAAAAAGGCTGGTCCTGGGTGTAAAAATTCTGGCCCTGACTATCCTCCTCCTCCTGCGGTGTCCCACGACCACTGCTGCAAGGAATGGTATATTCATCGTAGCGTCTGAGCTTGTTTGTTGTTTGTGCGCACTTTTACGCTGCGCGGGTCCGCATACACCTGCTTCCTGCTGGCGTACGTGTTTCCGGATTAGCGCGTCTTTTTTGGCACACGCATTTGCCCTGTTCGATTCCATGAATACGTGTGGTAGGCGCGCGTGTGGGCTTTCCGTGCATTTGCCTCCTGTACTTCCCCGGTAACGCCCACATTTTCCTGCGTTGTTCCCCATTCCGCGCATTACGCCCCGTGTTCCACCTACTTTTGTTGTGTGCGCCGGGCTATGTGCGCTTTCGCTGTGCGCATAGCGCACGCTGTTTGATGACATGTGCGTGCGCCACGCAGGATTTTAGCGCACATCCCAGAATTTACATGTGCACGGACTTCCATGAATCGATGTGCGCTGCTTTTTGCACGCTTGCACTGCGATTTTCGCACTTGCGCTGCGATTTGCACGCTTTTGCACGCTTGCACTGCTATTTTCGGCGCACATTGATTCCATGAATCGGCCTGTATATATGTAAGTGTTTTCAATCCGGCACACACCCAAGTTAACGCCTAGCATGTAGTGCACAACTGAAATCCTTATTTAATTTTGTCTAAAAGTTCTTTATTCTGAACGATACTCGACTCATATCATGCCCTTCTCCTGGAACCTCCCCGCCCCGGTCGCACGAAACCAGGAATCAGGCTGGTTGGCAAAGGTAAATATTTATTTATGTATTTAAAATTTAATCACAATATGTATTAAGAGGTACACAACAATCACCAATGGGGTGAAGTAACACTGAATAATCTCTTTAATACACGAGGAGTAAGTAGTGAGAAAAACAATTCAGCACAGAAAATAATACTTTTGTGTGGGTTCAGATCAGATAGCACTGTGGTTAGAGGTTCCCCCTGCAAACCCCTAAACCCCCAATAGGTAATGTAAAGAGATAGGAGGAGAGAACAGGTTTTCAGGAATGGCATAATTCAAACAGAATATCAATCTCGCTTTCACTCTTTCAAAGACAAGAGAAACAGAATTGACTGTCAAGCTGTCAAAATGGCTTTTAAAGTTACTTTTAGGATGGACTGGGCAAAAACACCAAATGTGGTCAAAATTGCTGAAATTGTTATAAATTCTTATGGGAGCCTCTTTGCACAGTTGCACACAAACACAAGCAATGATTTAGTCCCAAGAAAACATTTGAAATCTTAAAATTCAAGTCGGAAGCAATTAAAAGCTGTTTTACACGTGTAAACATTTCCCAAAACGAACATTCACGGCAAACTTTTCACTGCGCGATATTCGCAATAACGGGGGAATCGCATTGATTTGGAATGCGATTTTAAGTGCGATGGAAAGCTGTGGATGTTAGCTACAAGCAGAAGTTGAAAAAACTGAGGGAGTTACAGGCATTTTAGTAGAGGTTGTTTTTCTGAGATAGGCGCAAGAATGGAAAACAGGAATGCACTTTTAAAAATGACAATTGGGATCCTTACACTAGAGGATGACTATGAACAAAACGAATACCACTCAATAACACAGTCACTTGATCTGGGTGACTGCCTGCTAAAGAAACTCGCCTTCTTCAGAAGAGAAAAGGATCAGTGCAGAGATAGTTTTAACAATATTAGTTCTGGGGGAAAGATAGGATGGTTTGGAGAGAGGTTCCAAACAATGCAAAGATACTCCTAACAATACAGGTTCTGAATACAAGATATGATGGGTCTAAGATGGGGATAAGACTATGCAAAGTACATATGCTAGTGACACAATTCTTCCTATTTATACTCACTGGATACATTTGTAAATGGGACAGTCAATTCTGGTCAGGGAATTGGATCTGGTTTAGGAAAGACAGCTTGGCACATCAGATTGGCAGGATCTGCAAGACGCTCTGGTCACAGCACGGCACAGTATTGGATTGGATCAGCAAGGCGCTCTGGTCACAGCACAGCACAGGACTGGACTGGATCTGCCCTTCTTGGTTCTGAGGATGTTTCAATTCAGGCAAGCAGTAACAAAGCCCGGCTGTATTATGATGCTTCCCCTTAGGCTTGTGGTGTTCTGTTCTGGAATTTGAGGCCTAGCTGAGAATGGTTCAGCTATGCAATAGGCCTTTTGCTTTGCCAAGTTTCTGGAGTCTGAAGAAAGGAAGATGCAGAGTTCAGCAGCAGGGTGCTCCGCCAGCATCAGGATAGTGAGTGAATCTGTCTGTCCTTATGTGTGGTGAGCTGTCTCTATATATGCTAATTATACAGGGGTGTGTGGGCCGGTTTAGCCTAAGCTTGCCCCTTTAAAAGGTGATTGGGTCAGAGTCTACTCTCTGCCTTGATAGGAGGAGAGAAACAGAGTGTCATCTTTATGGTGCTATTTTATGAGGTTGAGAATCCACCCTTAGCCCCTGGAACAGAAAATCTACTTTTGGCAAAATACATATTTCCACATGTGCAACCTCTATAAAAATCACATATACAGATTACAGATTTTACATAGCAGCTATTCCCCGTAGCTGTGGGATCTTGTCTCTGCTTTTCACTGAATTTTTCCCTTTTCACTATGAACACAAAATGTAAAATTTGTAAGCACATTTCTCCAAGGGTGCGTGTTTAACATGGGAATAAGTGTGTAAAGTTTCACAATTCTAGCGGAAATACATTTTGCGTAAAATCACATTTCTTGACATTGCTGTCCAGAACATGTCTCATAGTTCTGGCGCCTCTTCACCTGTACATCCAGAAATTGCATTAACAACTCTATTATTTTTATATTTTTCACAATTTTAAATAGTAAGTTATCAGTCTTTTTTAAAATATGTTCTTTGTCCTTCTTAAGCAACAAATGGTCGCTTGGCTCCACCCCTTGGTCTCGCCCAGGAGCCATCCCCCATGTTTGTTCCTTGCAGAGGTCATTTACGACTGTCTTCACACTTCGAATTCCGTGCTCTGCAGCTTATCATCGTTCCTTTTGTCTCTGTAGACCAGGTTCTTTCCTACCCTGTAATTAACACTTCTCCATGATTTCCTGCTGGTGGGAAAGACCTTCCTTCTGTGAGAAAAACCTGTTATTCAAGTTCTGCAGCTTCAGCTTAAATTAATTGTTAAATTCTGTGGCATTTTCCTTAGCACAAAACAAACTTGTTATATCAAATCACAGCTAGAATTCTCATTCAAGATTTTAAACCATGGGGTCAAAACAATTACAATATGGGTTACTATCAGTAACAGGCCTCTTTGATTGCAAACATTTGATGTTCGGTTTTTGCATGTTAAAGTTTAATCAGGCAGGCCCCTGACAGCTGTGATCACATCAGCCGTCTGCTGCACAGGGATTTTTTTACGGATCCACAGACAAGCCAGTTTTGCTGTAGAAATCTCTTTATGCTCTCAGCTTTTCATGACTTGTAAGTTCATAATGATTCCTTAAACTAAGTGAATTGTAGCACCCAGCAAGAATTTTGAATTTTTGAAAGGTGTTTTGTACCGGCATTCTAAAATTTCAGCAACAAAGAAAAGGAGATTTAAAGCAATCTTGGAGTTTCATTTAGCAAAGCACTGCTTTTTCCTTCTGCACTCCACTTTCAATTGTTGTGGAGCCCACTGACACATTTCAGTAGTTTTGCTCTGTTCCACCACCGACAACATGCGTGGCAGATTGGCAGCCATCTTTTTGTGGGTTGAAAAGTGCGATTTTCAGGGTTTCGGCGCGTACAAGAGTTTTGCAGCCATTTTGCTTTTTCTGGCACCATCATAACAGAATGATGCAGCACAGCAGAGCAAAAGTGGGTCAATACATCCCACAGATATTCCTTGACTCCCAGCTTGCTTCTGTCACCTGCTCTTCATATATTGGCACTATCACCTTATCTCTTCATGCTCCCTTCACCTGCCTTTTATACATAGCAGATATTGAGACGTGGCCTAGTGTGTGCAAACTTAACTAAGCCCCTTTCAGAGGCCCCGTCATTAGGGAGGAAAACGGACTAAACATAGACTGCTTTTTTTGCCAAAAATCCAATGCCCTCCACAAAAAACACCTTTTCAATTGAATGCATTCAAGGCAATGCTAAGGGTGCCCTTATTTAAAAATAAAACAGTTAGACTACAGAAAGAGGCAGAAGCTTTGTCGTTGAAGCTGAATTGTCTAGAAAGTTTATATTCAGAGACTGGCTCCAAGAAAACATTCCATAAACACCAAACTACCTAGAACCAGATTCATGTTATCCTGGTGAACAAAGTTGAATTGACACTGCTTAAGACTAAAAAGAACTATTATGGGTACAGAATGAAGGCTATTATAAGCTAAGTAAGGCATATATTAAGGCCCTAAAAAGTCCTTAGGGAATGAACACTTCAGGCCACACTGAAAGCTAGCTGAGTTTCACCCCTTTTACTCTAAGATCTAAATCACAGAGGGTATTAAGGTGGAATCATTAGTGTGATTCCTCTGGTCTTGTCCCTTCTAAAGATCAAGGTGGTAGATATGAACTGGCTTAACAGACCATTGGAGATGGATGAGATTCTGAATCCAGGTAGCTCTTAAGGTCTCTCCATTCCCTGTATAATAATATTTGGACAAACGGGGTGGTCACTCCCACAACAGGGGTAGCAAATATCTCACTGACCCATAAAGTGGGCAAGGACCCTTATATGCCCATTCCCCTAATAAACAAACATATCAAAATGTATGCTAAGTTTCTAGCTAAACGTATGCCTGTTCTCTTACCTTGACCAATCTCTCCAGACCAAGCTGGTTTTGGGAAAGGGACAACAAGCTGCTGATTATATCAGGAGACCATTTGATCTGACTGATAGAGCCCACAAAAAGTCAGTCCTGGCAGTCTTGGTTTGACCAGATACAGAAAAGGCCTTTGGAAGTGTCAAATTGCCTTTCCTTATAGCTGTAATGGAGGAATTCAATCTTGGGAAAACAGTCATGCAGCACTCTTTCACCGTGTATACTTCCCCGCCTGTGACCATCGCCATTGACGGAAACCAGTCTGCAAAATTCTCTCTTAATCTGGTCATGAAGCAAGACTGCCCGTTTTCCCCCTTAGCAGTGGAACCCCTAAAGGCGAGTATTAGACTGATATAAAATATAAAGGAAACTTATTATGAAGGCAAGGAACATAAATGTCTGCTTTTTGGGGAATGCTTGTCACTCTATATTCTCCTGATGTGCTCACTTAAAGAATGTTGGGCGTTATTGGGATTCAGAATCAATCTTGAGAAAAGCAAACTCCTCAATTTGGCTCCATCTGCGATAGAAGGAAAACACTTGCAGACACTTTTCGATGGGCCAAGCACAAAGGTGAAATACCCAAGTTTTTCTTTACAAAATTCAAATCATATGCTTTTTCAGGGTATTCCCCCTCTCTTTTCTCTGAGATCCAGGCAGATTTTGCCAGTTGGCATGCTCATAATATCTCGTGTTTTTTTAGATGTCAGCGATTAAAGGGTTTGTGCTACCTAGAATACTTTATTACTACCAGGCACTCCCAGGTGAAATGCTTTTATACGTTTTTAAACAACTGCAAAGTGAGATATTCACAGGCATTTGGAAAGGCCCCATACATAGGATCTCTCTTTCTGTTCTATATAACCCCAAAGAAAAGGGTGGGCTTGCCTCCCACTGCATACAAAAATACTTCCAACCATCTCAGCTCTGAGTACTAACTGTATGGTTAGTTCCAACATCTGACAAACCCTTCAAAATCGGTGAATCTTACCATCCCCTTTCCATGTACCAACTTAATGTACTATGCACTCCAGTATGACTTTGGAATAGGTTGATCATTTCCACTACTGTTGGGCCAGCAAAACCAATATATAATCCTTCGGATTTCTCACCTGCCTACCAAAACTCAACTTTAGTGATTTGGCTACGGGGAGAATAGGAGTTTGTTTCTCAACTTTTCAACAAAGGGAAAATCAAGTCCATCTAGGAATGCAAGAGTGAATTTAAGGCAAGCAAAGGAAACAGGTACCAATGTCTACAATTAAGACATTTGTGTCTTAAACAGGGAAATACAGCCTGCCGTAACATGACCTTTAATTAACTTCAGAAAACTGGTATTTACCACCCAATCTCACAAAGTGCTTCATTTATCATTTGTATAAAGTCCTATGGTTTCACTGTAGGGTTACGTTCCTACACAGACAAATGGCATAATGATCTGGGAAAGTGATTTGGAGATTTGTGCATAAATGCTCTATTAGTGCTTTAAGTGCTGAACACTATTTAAACTTATATCAAGGTGGTAATTGGCACCTGATCATTTGAATTATTTCTCACTTGGGGTTTTGGGATTATGCTGGTTGGGTTGTGGGGAGCACGTACCATTCTGCATGCTTGGTGGGCGTGCCACAAACTACACACATTTCAAAAAGAGTTTTTTGAGGAAAGTAGGAAATAAATCAAAGTTAGCATTACCTCCTATACCTGAATTTAATCCGATATATACACTGTTGATTACTGCTAGTATGACCAGGGACGTCATTTCACCAAAATGCCAGGGGTAGGGGAAGTGACATCACACGACCCTTGACCCCTGACAACATCACAGGAAGTGATGTCATTTGACCCCACTCCAAAAGTGATATCACGGGAAGCAATGGAACACGGCCTTTCACCTGTTGACAAAACAGAAAGTGGCATCACATAGCATTGTACACTACGAAAATTATGGTTACAATATCACTATAATGTGATGTACATTTCATACAAGAATGGATCACCATATGTATTGTTAAGATCAGTGTGTATAGGCCCATATTACCAAATTACTGTGAATGCAAGCAGACGTCCATGACCAAATGATAATGATGTGTTATTATATAGCACTTACGATTAAGCGCTTTATATAGAAAAAAATATACACCCAATATCACCGAAAAACTGTGTTGGTACTCGTTTATCGACCTCAGAAGGATGAAAGGCTGAGTTGAGGCATTTAAAAAAGACTAAATCAGTGACTCACCCCCTGAAGTGTGTCTGAAATAAACCTTTAATGAGTCTAGCAATTATTGTATAGAATTCCAGAAAGACACATTTGGTATTCCTATTCTTTCTTATTTAAAAACAGTGCTGAAAGTGTTAGCCTTGTGGCACTCCTGTTCTTATTATTATTTTGTTTTTAAGGGGCCTGAACAAGAAAGCCAGCCACTCCACAGGTAAAGAGCCACATGGTGCTGCCACAGCCCAGGAGCTTGCATTATATAAAAAATAGATGTTTGTTTTTGCTATTATTTTTAGAGGTCGCAAGGGAGACCACAGAGGTCGCAAGGGAGACCTCAGAGGTTGCAGTTGCGACCTCTGTCGGCCCCTTAATGACGTCCCTGAGTATGACCATCGCTAGTCACTGGAGAACACCTAGTGTCCTAGACCAGCATGAGTTGATGGCCAAGATTTAGTTCATGCTTATTTGCGAAAAGTGGATTTTTTTCTATGCAGGACAATCTCTTTTTAGCCAAACTTGGATGCCTTACCTAGAATATGTTAAAAAAACCAATAAGGACTTCTCTACCAATCATAAACAAGAGCACTGGATCTGCTGGATTATTGACTGTGTTGAACTTTGCATTCACAAAAGTGTTCTTGTTTATGTTACACTAAGGGTGTGGCATATTGGGTGGACCTCTTGCAGGGGAGTGATGTAGGGGTTTTTCTGTTTTCTTTTTTCTTTTCTTACCAATTTGAATATGGAGGAGTAGCACAAGCTTTGTGATGCTGTTAATGAGGTATCACATTACAATTCAATAAAAACATCTTCATATGGTAAACATTATATCCATTGCCATTTTCAAGGAGAACATTGGGGGCATTGTTTAAGTGCCGCCCCTGAAAATAACATTAGGCATAAAACATGCATTTCATTTGACCCGATTTATTTCTCCTGGTCCATCATGCCTTACAGAGTTTGGAATCAAGGATACTCAAGCATAACAAGAGATCTACAGGAATACAAAAAATCAAATTTTCCATCAATTTACTGGAATAGAGGAGTTTTTCATTTTAAGTGAAAAGTCAAGTGAGTGCTGATCCTACAGCTCTAAAGAGGTAGAATATTCCAGTAGATGACAGCTTCAATCTGAAAAGAGAGGCCCATTACGTTTCCATTTAATACAGGCAACAGAAATTAAATATTTGTCCATAGAGAAAGGATTCTGCTGGGATTGTACACTTACGAGAAAAAGGCACCAGACCTTACTGAGCTTTATGAACTAGAGACTTCTAAGAACCAGTGAGGTAGGAACACACCGGCTTTACTGTTCTGCAAGCCCTGAAGATGACAAAAGAGGCATTTATTAAATCCGAGGAAGAGGACATTACAATGGTCCATTTTATATTCAATTATAGCGAAATTAGACTGACAAAAATGTGACATTTTTGAAGCAGCATCAGGTGATAAGGAGAATTGTTTACAATGGCATTGGCATTGGCCTGTGAGAATGTGTGAAGCATGGAACCAAAGATGACACCTCATGATTTGAATATATTGTTCATTTCAATCTTCGTGCATGAGATTGGAATTTATGGATAAAGAGCTCACATTTTTTGTGATCTGTATTTAGCAGGATAAAATGGGTTTTTCTTTGGTTTGCACTCAACCCACTGTCGCTCATAAATGCCTCAATGGTGTTGGACAGGGCCGTATTTTGTGGACATTTGACCAGACCAACAAAGTTTATCTCTAATACTGGTCTGTGACTGCAGACGTCTTTAATGTAATAAAACTATGAACATTGCGAATCGTAATCGACCAATAATCTACAGCTCATTACACAAAGTCTTATAAGGTGCGGGGTCCATTTGAAACCTGGATGGTTGAGGAGCTTTGTGAGAACTTTATATAGTGCATTTGCAGAGTTGTGTGTGTTAATTATCTGGGTATTATAATAAACATTTTTGGCCTGGCAAATGCAGGATTTATACTCATGGCGTAGCTATCTCAACAGAGAGTGGGTGGGATCTTTCTGCCATTTCCTGTCTGTGGCTCTGAATCTAGATCAAAGTATAACTAGACCTTAAGAACACCAGATCATTCTCATTTTAGTGCTAGTGATACATTGTTTTTTTAGAGGAGCCACAACATCGACAACGGTGGTTAGAGAGGAATTGTAGAATCCAGCAAGGAAATATAAACATGAATTAAGCTCAATAGTCTTGAGGTTGTTTAGTAAGCTACAGAGCCCTGTTCTCACACAGTTCATATTGATTCTGAATAACTTGGGACATTATTGAGGGATTTGCTTTACAAGTATGCCAACAAGGTTAAAGAAAAATGCCAGTCCAGTGGTCAACAATTAAGGTCGCTTTGAGTGATATTATGGATAAAGACTCAGTCCAATGTGGGGCGAAAAGACAGCCCCAGAGTGACAGAAATTGAGAGGGCATTCTAGGCCCTATTGTGAGAATGAAGCTGGCTAATGTGGGGTTCCATTGAAATATAAAAGCCAGTACAAAACAGTGATTTTCAACATAAGGCCCAGTAAAATGGAATGAAATGGCCTAGTCAACTGCACTAAAATGGACAGGTGCGAAAGTGAAGGGGAATCTAACTTAAGAGAGCTTACATCTGATGAATATGCCCAATTAATGGGTAATAACATGTGGTGCTGCAGATGCTGACTTTGTGTAAATTACCAAAAGGCACCTTTTACAGATTATAAACTGCAGCAGTGCACGTGGAAAGACAAGATGCATTTGAAATACGGTGCATTTGGAATATAAAAAGGAGGAATGATGTCTGACGTTTACGAAATAAAGTCAAGTGACAGAGTGTGTTATCAGGAATAAAGAGACTTAATATTCATCATATAATATCACAGCATGTAAAGAGAAAGGCTTATTTCATTTTTGTAAAAGTGAACACTGGTTTCCTATGTTAACTGTGGCCTATCTGTGTGCATACAAATAATAATGAATCTACCTCTGTTCTAATATAGTAGAAAAGAAAAATTGTATTCATGAATAGCATGCTTAGGTGTAATACACAAAGTTACATGTTAAACACATTGTGTCAATGTAAAATGCTATTCTTTTAGAATGATGTATGTAGCTTGTTTTTCCCCATTGAACTGGAAGGTCTGGGCCTCGGAAACCTTGATCTCAAGACCTTTGGCAGAGGACATCTAGAGGAAGGAGGTCTGGTTTTCAGTTGAAATGCTAAAAAAGGAGTATATCGAAATTATAGAGGTGGCAGATAAGCCAGCCAGGGGAAGTGACCTTAAGGGCTAGTCTCCCCATTAACTGTGCATTAGCTTTGAACAAAACAACCTTTGAACCAGGAGGGGAGGGCATGATCACATGGGCCGGCCAGATGTCCTAATCAGGTCACAGGAGAGAAATGAAACCTAAGAAATGGTGGGGGCTGGTGTGAAACTCAGGCACACTTGTGGTGCCCTGCCATTGACTACCATTGAATACATTTTCTGAAATAAAAAGCGCATTGTGTGATCCACTGAGATCCTCCCTGGATTGTATTAAAAGGGATCAGAATCCTGTTGGGACCATGGAAAAATGTATTTTGGGTGAAGGATACAAGTTGAGATATAAAGACAATTATGGTTCCAGCCTTCTCATAATTCTGAGAGAATGGAGATTTTGTGTGGTGATAGGTTATTGAAGTAAGGTTTGAATCATGAAGGGTCGGAGTTGTGATTATCTCGGCTCAGGAGTAAATCAATTAAAAAACAGTAGCTCCTCCCAGGAAGAACGTGCCGAGATTTGATTATTATGTTCTGACTCACCATAAAATGTAGAATTCAAAAATATATAGGTTCATGTAGCTATTCGAAAGATTAAGGTAGTTGCCACGTTGGCAGATTTTCAGAACCCAAAAGTGTAAAACTACCTGGCATTTTGAAATGATGTATTTTTCCTCCTCCCTCAGCTTCCATAACCCATGCCTCCCATCTTTTGGTCCTATCAGCAGCCATTGGGAGTATTGGTGGGAGGTGAAGGGAGAGAGCTAGACAATCTGTATCGTGGGAATTATGACAATATGTATAAGAATACCCTATCCAGTTACGTTGAATTGTGTTGTAATTTGTCTGTTTAACTCTTACCTTTGCATTGTTAGGTGCTCACCATTAGTAGGAAGGAGAGAAAGCGTGTATACCCTTAGCACAATTAACTAAAAATATGATTTAATGAATTCTAGTAGGGTCATTTATCATAGGCTGATGTTTTTGTCAAAATTCAAAATTGACAAAGGATTATCCCAGTGCACTGTAAATGACGCTAGTCTGTGATTTATGTATTTATTTTATTTATTTGTATACAGTAGTTAAGCTTTTAAAAAACTTTCAAATATCAACTTTCCACTTAAAATACATCAATTAATACAGCTTGTATAAATCACATTCAATCAATAAAACTACATCATATTACAATTTTGAACAGCCAGCGACACAGTGAATGATTATGGAACCCTACAAAACTAAATTCCTTCAAATCTAACCTAACCTGATATTATAAATAGTAATAAAACTGCAAGTACCAGCTTACATATTAAAAACTAAGAAAATGTGACTAACCAAATAGTACCTACTGATGCAATCATCGCAGTCTGGGTTAAGTAGCCAGTAGTCAATACCATACATTTCTAACAATATTCCCTGAGTAGTAATTTCTCAATCATGCTGAATAATCTAAACAATGTGAAATACACCTTTACATTTTCAGAATTGAGGCAGTATGTCCAGAATTATTCTGATTTTATTGACTCGGAGCAATACACGAAACTGCCAAAATCCACCACTATAGCTGGCATTAACCGTGAGCACTCTGTAAAACAAATGCTTAGCAGTTTCCAACAGGCTATTACTCTTACATACATGACATGTTCGCTCTTCATGAGGGATATTATATCTTGCCGCAAGGTTTATTAGTATCGGTAACTGATTGGTCCTTAATTTCAATAGAAACATTCTGAGAACTGAACTTGAACAGCACATAATGTACCTTTGCGGCGTAAGGGACATATGTGTACCGTTTACCATTTCAGCATGGGACCGGAGACTGTATAGATGGTCATAATTCTGAGTCCAGTCCCATAGACCTAACTTCTTTTTGTAAATCCACTTTAAAATATTAAAGCAGGTCCCACTAGCCTGTAATGTAATTGGGTAACCATGCTATTCAATTGAATGTATTAGTGTTCCCAAAACAAAAATACCAACACCTTGCATTACCTTTGAAAACAAATTGCATAAAACAAATGTTCCCTTTCAGTCCAACCCAGAATCCCAAAGTCTAGCATTTTCATTGTAGGAGTGGCGCAAAACAAAATTCACCATTTAATCCATTGTATCCCAAATCAGAATCCCAAAACATTGCATTTTACCTAAATACAATTCCAAACCAATGTTTACATTGTATTCCCACTCACTGTAGCATGCCTTCAAATCAGATGGTTCATATCCTGGGCAGTGTATAGATAAAACAGTGTTGATTTTGAGGGGAAACTAAGCAGGAACAGGATTGAAATGTATGCCCTTGCATAGAGAGTATATCAAGCGCAGAACACATTTCAGATTGAGCACAGTAGAAATCAATATGGCCAGGAAGCACCTCCTATCCAAATTGTTTATTAAAGGTGAATGGATAGAGCAAGAACAGGAAATTTGGAAAGCCAGAATGATGCACGAGGTTACCTCTGCAAATGCTGACATGTGGCAGGATAATGGGCTGTTACATCAGGCTCTGACAAACTTTTACATGACACAGACCAGAAAATATGAGCAGATTAAAATGGCTCAGCTCATACCATACATGAATTTCCATATGCTGATCATGGAGGAAAGGCACCAGAATAGGGTGGCCTCTGTGCAAAACCAAGCTGAGCTTTTCAATCAAGCCCAGAAATAACTAAAACAATATGATGTGAAAGCGCAACAGTGCCAAAACATAGAACATATTATTGAACAGCTAAAAGATGAGTTGAAAACATAGCAGCAACAAAATTGAGAGCGAGAACTCAATTTTCTGCACTGCAAGGGGGGGTATAAAGAATGTGTTGAAAATCTGAGCGCAAGTCAACACAAATTAAATAAGCAGGTTGTTCAAAATAGAGAATGCTTAGAGGACATTTTCACATTTCAATCACAGGTAAAACAACTGAAATCTGAAAACAGCCAGTTAATTATTAAGGGGTGAATTCTCAGGGTGAGTATAATCAGATGCACCCAGATCTGAACACCTTGAAAGAGCAGAGAGAGCAGTTGAGGGAAGAAAATAACAAATCAAAAGTCAGGAGAATATTGCCCTGTTCAAGAAGTGTGTCAGTTAAGGGTGGACATGGATAAAAGTAAACCATGTTCTCAGGAACTGACTGCTAGTAGGGTAGAAAATATACAATTAATGGAGCATGTGAGACAAGCCGAGATTGACCTAGAGCAGGCAACACAGGTCATAATTGCGCAGGGGGAGGAGATTGGTCTTCTGAAAAAGAAACGCTCTGAATATGCACAGACAATGCAAGCCTCACAGAAGGAAAACAAGTCACATTGTGAAGAGAACCAGAGACTAAGAGACCAATTAAAGACACAAAATAAAGTGCTAGAAGCCACTCAAGAACTGGTGTCAGAATTGAAAACTCATGTCTCTGCATATAACCAGGAGAAAGAAACTGTGAAAAGCAAATGTGAGGCATTGGATAGTAAAATGGGCAAATATAAACAGGCTTTGAGGCAGCCCGATCAGTCAGGGTATACAATAACACCCTTCGATTACAGAGTCATGACCTCACTACCAGAGACCTCAAGCCAACTCACCACCCAATACGTACAGAGTCAAGCTGATTCATGCATACCAATTCTCAAGAACAGGGAAACATGATGCAACTGGACACAACCCAGCCTAGTGCAACTGATTCAGAAGACCAGTCCTTATCCGACATCAATGAGGGTTCAAGGTTACCAAGAAGTAAGGAAGGTGGTCAGACAAGTGGTCTCTCGGAATTTTAAAATACCCTGGCATGTAACTTCTAACCAAGAGGGATCCAATGATGAAAAGATCAGGGAGTTGTACTGGCAGGAAATTAAGTAACAAAGGGGCCACCTGGTCTGCTTTACAGAAAGAGATGAACCAGAGTTTAGGGCCAAAAGAGCATCTTAAAAACCTCCACACATTCAGGAAGGTGGGGGGAATTCCCCACCATCCCTGGAAGGAGGGATGATGAGGATGGGTACTCTCTGGTGCGAAAAGGGGAGTATAAGGGAAATGACCCTCAGAGGCCACAGCATCACATGAAAGAAGAGTCCAGACCCCACAGTCCTACGAGGTATTCCCAGTATCATAGAAGTAGGGAGTGCCTTGAGGACAGGGAATGGACCACCAACAGTAGCAGCTCTGAGTCAAAGAATGAGTGAACTCAGGTGCAGCAGAAAGGGAAGGCTGCCAAACAGAAGAAAGGTTTGGTGAAAGAACCAATTCGGCAGATAAAGGCCATTAAAAGCTTCATGACTCCCTACCATAAGAATGTAAAATACTTGGAATGGGAGCATCTAGAGCTTTTTGACCAAATGATGACATCATTTAGTATTAAAAATGATGGGAATTGTATGGAATTTGTTAAGTGTACATTCTCCCCTGAATACTCCAGCTTCTTTGCAGGGCTGGAGTACCAAGATCACCAAAAATGGTCCAGCTATAAGGCAGCTATTCTGAAACACTTCTCAATCAACATGAACCAGCAGGAGGCCCGCAAGGCATAATACAACCTGCAATGTGGGGAAGATCAAGCATCTAGAGAGTTTTTGCAGGCGCTTTAACAAGCATTTGCACAGACTTCTAGGTGGGTGAACACCAACAGGCCGGAGTTCATCAACACCTATTTTCATGCACACCCAAAATACATAATGACCCAATTAGTAAGGGATTTCCATGAGTGTAGCACCCTGGTTTGGGGGATAACAGGCCACCAGGATCTACGAGGTCCAAAAGCCCTCTGAAAGTAAGAACAATAAATCAAACACACCTGCCGTTGCAAAGGCAGCTGAGGTGAAAAATATTGCCCCATTGGGCTTGGAGATGGGGGGCAAAAAATACTCCTCTAACCAATCAGCAGAACGGGAGGCAGAGGAGAGCCTCATATCCAACCCAATCAGGTGGTAGCCAGGCAGGATACCAGACCAACACCCCATCTGACACTGCCACCTACATCAGTCCAAGATACAAGGGTTACAAACCCATCCTGGGGTGTGTCTACACTCCCGTAGCACAGAAAGGGGTGCCCGACCAGGTATGTACCACCCCGGGAAACTTCCCTCAAAACTTCCCTCCAAACTTCCCTTAGGAGGTACGAAATACTCCACATCCAACCCAAGCTTCTTTCCCAGATACCCTTCAAACCCTAATTTCCAGAATAAACCTCCTCTCTCTTGCCACTTTCAGGACAATAGATTCCTGAATCCGGGAGAAGGGAGACCTAGGATGGAGGGTTATCAGGGAACCTCCCAATACCCGAGCAACTCCGGGAAAAGGGACAGCTACCCATTATGGGAGCAACAAATATATGAATCAAGACCTCCTTACTAACAAGAACACATTTCACAACTGGAGCGACAAGTCCAACAACTAAGTCAAGACCTGGGTCGCATGTTGAGGGCTCATCAGAACCCTCAAGTAGAAACTGCTGCCCAGAATAGCTCAACACCCAAGTCTGGTGCCCAGGGACAGCAATGATGGGAGGAAAACTCTGACAACCAACAGTTTCCAGAGGCGCCAGAGAAGGGGGCCCGTGTGGAAGGGAGATGCGAAGCCCTAGAATAAGCTTCCTTTCCCACCAGAACAAATTCCTGGAAAGCTCTGAGCCTGATCATAAATCTTCTACCCCTGAAAAGCTGTAACTTAAAGAACAGACAGTAAGAAGGAGAAATCTAAAGCCAAAGAGCACCCACTTTGTGGAGAAAGTCTGCATTATCCCTTTCGAAGGAGAAGAATCCCTGGAGGATTCGGGTAAGAAAATCTTCTCTTTCAGAGATGGATGGATCCCTCCCAAGGAAATATTGGTCCCAAAAGACCCTTCTTTTGATGGGGTAAGTATGGAAACTGACCCAGAGCAAAAAGAACTTAAAGCCAAACATTTTCACCCAGAGGACTTAGAAATCACAGGGGTGTCCTCCCCCAAACATGGTCTGGTAACTGTCTCTAGGAAAACAGGGACAGCAAATAATCAGGGGAAAAAAGGGACTTCCCAATCCCTCCTGTTTCTGGGTGCAAAATCATATTTACAGATTCCCAGACTCCGACACAGAAAACTGTCCAAGGTCACACAGTGTCAGAGTTCAATATAAAAAGGTTAGCCACTAAGCTGGCACAAAATGCATATTTTCTTTGCCTCCTTGAGGAGATAGAAGGAAGATGTCATGCTACCATCAAGGTACAGGGTCAGTGTGCATTATCAGCACTGGTGGATACTGGATCCCAAGCCATCCTCCGTCCAAAAAGGCCCTCGACCAACTAAATACAGGAAGGAGGAAGAGTGACCAAATTCCCCTCAAACATCTTCCCAGACAACTCCAAAACTTTGATAGGAATGATATTTCTGTGGAAGGGACGGTGGATCGGGAGATAAAAAATGTGCAGAGGTTATCACCCTTGATTGTCTGTGTGAACTAGGTCCTCTGTACTCAGACTAATCGGCCATTTAAATTAATACAGAGCACAAATTATGTGAGTTTGAATGTCACATGCGACATGATTGAACAATGGTTGAACAAAATAGAATTCCATTTTGGGAACAATCAAGTCACAGACATCACCATCATCTCTGTAGGAGAACAAACTGGTGATGGGAACCCTTCTCCATTCTTGAAAATCAACCTCCCTCTCAGTTTTAAGTGGCATTCCACACTGGAGGGAAATACTCTGAAGTTTTATATCAATCCACAATCAGAGGAAAACCCAAATCCCATGACAAAAGATAATGAAAAACCAGCTCAAAGACTGACTGAAATCCAGATAAAGGGTGAACAGCCGTTTTCCCCATTCAGATGAGGGGGAGGAGCCTGTACTCGCCAGAGTATGCCTAAATAACGGAAGAAGCTTCTTCAGCAAAGCATTATTCAGGAAACTGCCAAAAGATCTGACCATTCCCTCTTTTAACTTGATTGATAAGTGGGAAATGGGCCTCGAAACAACGAATTCCAAACATCTCCTGCCTAGCAGGGTGTATGCTAAAGATTTCCATTGGCGACAAGAGCATAGAACATCATTTTTGGATCGTGACAGGTGTCCCTTCCGCCTTTTATTTAGGCAGTGACATTCTCAATCGATTCACAATTAATTTGGAACTAATTAATAATGAAGCCTGGTCCTGATTGGGGGTAATTCCCTGGGCTTTGACAATACTGAAAAAGCATTTCGGTCAGCTCTATTGCTGCCTTATGCAGTTGAAGTTCAAGTGAGAGAAGAGGTTACCATCCCAGGACAGGTGCGACAGTTTACAATTCCCCTAAAAGTTAAGCGAGGACAGAGCCTAAAAAATCAGGACACCTATATGAATTTGAATTATCATGTTCAACAACAAGGTTTGTATTCACATCCAACACCCCAAGTTGACCTAGAACACCATTTGAATATTGGTGGATAACAGCGACCCTAGAAGTATCACTTTGGGTGCTGGCAACTTTATGGGAATGGCCGTTTATCCCCAGCATTATTCTATTGATTTAGGTAATGAGATCATTGCAAAATGACTGCTTTAATATTTACAACGGTATTCCTCCAGAAAAGGTTTTCACCAGACAAGGAGGGAATTTCTTGGTGTACTCTCCCTGCCCTTATGGAGTGGAAGAGGTGCCCTGTGACAGCAGGAAGGGTGAGGTGGTATTCCTAGTCAACAGTGACTACCTCCCATCCTTGGCACCTCACATCCAGGCCAACACCATAACAAGAGATCTCTCCACCCAACTGGAGGATACCGGCGAAATTGCCAAGCCTGAGGTTTTTCCAGGCCTTAAGCAGATGGTTTAAGAACAAATCAATCTCACTAGTGCGTGTGAGACCGAGGAGCAAAAACAGAAGCTGATACTATTGTTTCTGGATTTTAAGGATATCTTTGCAGTGGATTCAAATGACTGTGGATGCACAGAAGTACATTCAACCACGATACCCATGACTCGGAGATGGCTCCAGTATTTGTGAAGCAATACCGGTTATCTCTGTCATCCATGGAGTCACTCACTGAGATTATTAAATACAAAGACTCCTGTGGGATAGTTCATCAAATACACAGCACCTTTAACAATCCAGTACTGGAGATACTCATACCCAATGGCCAATAGGGACTTTGCGAAGACCTAAGAGAATTAAATAAACTGGTCTACTTAGAAAGATGGCGCCTTCCCTACATCAATCAGAGACTGGCCCAAATCCAAGGGTCAATGGTTTATATTGTCATTGACCTGACCAACAGTTACTGGACATTACCCGTGAGTAGGGAAGACCAGTATAAGCTTGCCTTTCCTTTCTGGAGCGTCAAGTGGGAGTGGGGTCTGGATCAATCCGAGTCAGTAAACCAACTCAAGAGGAGCCTTGCCCACGCTGCTTTTTTGGCTTACCCCCTAAAGAACAAGGAATTCTTCATGGGGATGGGGTTCTCAGATACTTCATTAACAGTGTTATTGTACCAAAAGCATGACAAAGTAAACAAAAGTAATCTTGTACACGAGCAAGGCTTTGTCATCTGTGGAGGAAAATTCAATGATTGCGAAAGGGCACTCATGGCAACGGGTGGGTGTTGATGAATTACTGGCCATTCATCCGGCGGGAGAACATCGTAGTAGAGACTCCTCACCAACCCGTGCAATGCTTACAAAGTGACCAAATCCAAACAGGGACGTGAGTCAATCCAGGATTACTGGCTGGATTGTGTCCATGCAAGGATTTCCTGTGGAGGTCAGATATGGCTAAAACAAGAAGAGCCCTCTAGCATAAGGATTGGCTGAGTTGCTTGAATGTGCTCAAGAAAACTATCTTGAGGACGAAAGTCTAAAGACCAATGACAATATGGAGGTGTACCAAACTTCCTCTCACAAAGTCTATGAGGAAGACACTTGTCTGGGGATAACCACAGTTTATGTGGATGGGTGCTCCTACCATGTTGACAATCACAGGGACAAATAACTAGCGGCTGGCATTGGGAATGTCTGGGTGAATGATGCCACTGAACCCTCTGCTTGGTACAAAATAGGTTCCTGAAGTAATAGATTTGATGGTGGTACATCAAGACACCCTTAATGCAGCACACCCCCAACTCAAAGTACTGGTCATAATCACAAACTCCGATTATGTTCGGAATGGGTTTGTGGAACACCTGATTAACTGGAAAAATCGGCATGTTTATACAAACAATAAACCACTAAAGCATGGGAAATTAATTCAAACAATTGATGATCTGGTAACCTCTAATGAGATGACCATCTATTGCAACAAGATCGGAGGTCCCTTCATAATAGAGGAACCAGACAAAACTGGAAATGACTTGGCTGACCAGTTGGCCAAAACCAGAGCCATTCACAGGGATCTCATAGAAACCAAATACCTGTTGGGGGAAATCCAGGTCACTGCTGTCACCAGGTCCCAATCCCATGCCAATAATGAACTCTCAACTGCCAAGTGGAGTAAGGAAACCCCAGATGCAGATCTGATTACTGCACAAAAAGAGGACCAAATTATTGGGAAATGTTATCAACATATTTGGCCTCATTACAGGTTTTCCGGTCTGGTAACTACCGTACCGGTAAGATTACCGGTACCATAGTTACCGGACCGGCAAACTACGAGTTCTGCTCACGGATGTCTTTTCACCCGCCAGGTCGGACCTGGCGGGTGGAATGACACCCATGAGCAGAGCATGTCTGACGCACCGGCACCATTCTCAATGGTGCCGGTGCCTCCGACCTCCCCATTCCCATTGAGCCCTATGGGATCAAATGGGAATGGGGAGTAAAGGTTTCCAGCCCCTGGCAATGGGGAAATACAGGGTCCGTCAGGGTTCCAATTGCCCTATATTTCCCCATTGCCAGGGGCTGGAAAAATTCACAAGTTTGGTGGCAGCCTGCCGGTTTTACCGGTAAGGCTACCGCCAAACTGGTAATGAGGCCCATTGAAGACCCAATGAATTTTCCTCTGACAGAATTTGATTATATTGAGAAGTAGGATTTCCGGGAATTGATTAAGTTTTCCAAAATGTTCCAAATATAAAATGGTTTGTTGGTACAGAGATCCATATCTGGATGTGACCAGTGAGTAGTACCTACCCCATTCCGAAGCCTGATAAGTTACAAACATAATGCAGACACTGCCAGTGATAAGGGGTTTCATACACCATTTGAGATCTTGTGCCAGGTCACATATTGGCCACACATTGTGTCACACATGGGACAGGATGCCACATCTACTTAAAGGGGTGTCTTATGTGTGCTCAGTTTCAGTCGAGTTCTCTCATACACAGAGCTCCACTACAGAAAAGGGAAATGACACTGACTAGGTTGGATATTGAAGTCAAATTCATCAGGCCAGTCATTCACTCCTCTAGAGGAAACAAGTACATGTTGGCCATGACATGCTTGTTTACCAAATGTGTAGAATGTCTTCCGACCCCGAATTGTAAGGCAGAGACAGCTGCCGCACTAATGATCAACTACATCTTCTCTCATATCATCCTTCCCCAAAGGATTGAGTCGGACCAGGGAAGTCATTTTACCAGTGAGGTGATGACCAAGATGTGGGAGATACTAGGGGTAAAGACAAAGCACCACACTGCTGACTGCCAGCCTTGAGCGAGGGAGTTGAGAGGTACAAGAAAGCTACTGTGGGCATCTTGAAGATGTTTGCGACGTACATTGAGAATTTACAGAAACACCTTCAACATGCTTTTGCTTATGCTCAGCGAAATTTAGAAAAGTCAAAAGAAGGAATGAAAGCTGAATGTAACTGTCCCCAGAAATTCACCCCCCTTAGTGAGAGGCAATAATGGACACACCCCAGAAGGGGAATGAGGCCAGGACCAAGTGCGGGTAAGAGCAAAAAGAGCTTTATATAATTCAATATAGGGCATGCAAAGGACTCTGCAAACTTCGAGAGCGCTCTGTCTGACAATAGCAAAGACAGTTAGTTATATTACAAACACACGTCATGCATGAGGTAAGCTATAGGGGCCACAGAATCTCAGGGATTGGGTGTGATGGCTAGGTTGTATACATTGTATACATTTCCTTCTCCATGATTGGTGGACGTTGGTGAGGGGCCACATGGGGCGGGAGTTCAGCTGGGCTCATCAGGATGTAGCGCTGGGCCGGACATGCCTTGTAACATCGATTGATAGCTAAACTAACATTTGCTCTTTTGGCCACACATTCCAACCCATTCATCACACTTCATGTGTTCTGTTGAGTTGCAACTTCTTGAAAGCGCTGACCTTAGATCAATACATGGCCAGGAACATTGATATGCAATCTGGAGTGTATTAATACATCGGTTCGGGAGGCGCCTTAGGTTCAAACAATCAGGTCCCATGGGCGTAGTCAGCGGCATGGGCGGCGGTGCTTGACTAACCATCCTTGGCAATTTCGGTGAGGGATGGTATTATGATCTGTTGGTGCACGTGTGTGTGCCCCTCTTTCTAGGGTCATTAACTCGGGGTCGACGGAGGTACCACTGACCCGTGGGGGGCATGTGACCAGTGCCTGAAAGGCAGCGGGATTTAGGACCAGGTAGCTCGTAAGTGACGGAGTCAGGCTGTGAAGGCCTCTGACACAGGGGAGGGTGGCGGATGCTTGAAACGGGTCCAGCAGGGTCGGGAGGGAAGGTAAGGTTTTGCTGTTTGAACACCGTCTATTGAGAGAGAGCCTGGGCAGGGGGAGGGTGAAATGGCCTTGCAGCTCCGTGCGTGGCATCTTGCATGAGGCGGTTTTACTGTCGTATGGGTGAGGGGCGACTAACAACTTATGGGGTTCCTGAAAGCACTCACATGTATTTGTATTTACATGGGATACTAGCTGATGATCATACTTTTTTACTTAGCATTTAACATTTACAGTTGACATACGAACATGAGGTAGTGTCAAGCAGGTGTGTGTAAAGAGTGTATTAAGAGAGCAACACAAGTTATTGTTCACAGTTATCAGCTGTCCAGTCTTTGTATATCTCTTCATTACATGTTATATCGGTTGCACAACTTTCTCTTTACCCATTCTCCTTTATATTAGCAGCGAACGTTAGTCAACAAGGCACAAATTATATAAATGGTTTCTTCACATTGCAAGGGCTTTCGGGGTGGGTATGGGTGCAGGGCGCCACGCCGTCTATAGCTGGGGGCTTGGTGCAGGGGTCAGGGCCTGCAGGGTTTGGGCTGATCTCAGTTACATCCTAGTATTCTCGTTCATAGCTGGGGCAATGATGTACTGCAGAAGGTCAACAGCTACAGTGTGGTTGCCAGACATTTGGTCGAAAAAAATTGGTCGACCAGACAAATGGTCGAACTAATTTGATCGAAAACCAAATGGTCGAATTTTTTTTTATTTTTATTTTAACCCTTTTTTTTTTTTTTTTTGGGGGGGTTCCCCCCCCAACCCCCTTTTTTTCTCTAAAAACCCCTTTTTATATTAAACGAAAACCCGAAAAATAAATATATAAATAAAAAAAAAAATTCGACGATTTGGTTTTCGACCAAATTGCGTCGACCAAATTGCAGTCGACCAGTTTTTTTTCGACCAGTTGACTGGACACCCTACAGTGTTTTATTTTGTTGTTCGTTCGCGTCTGGTGACTCGTGAGAACGAGTCTTCAGCGGATCTTCCACGCAGTGGGAGGTGGGGGAAGTGTGGGCCTCTGTGAGCGTGGTCAAGTCGGGGGGTCACTCTGCAGCGCTCACTGTTTCTGCCTTGGGTTAGATATGCACGTTTCTAGCAAGATGGAGATGGCTTAATACAAGATGACGTCTATTCTCAGCCACATAACGTGATGGTGCAGCCCCACGTGTCAGCCAGCAGCCACCCTGCCGCCTGGGCCCGGGAGGCCGGGGCTGCCGACGAGTCATGGGTCTCGACCAGGGTGGGACATGTAGTGGGAGGGTGGTCCTATTGACCTACCCTTCCCTACATTTCCCCCCTTTCGTTACTTAAGTAACGAATACCTTTGCTCCCCCAGTTGTTTGCTCTCTTTCTCAGCCAACACTGCCTCCTCCCAGGCTTCCTTTTATTGGCATCCAGGCTCTGCACACCCCCCAGAGGCTTTCCCCCCTTCTGGCATACTCATCTGGGGTACAAGTCATATATATGCATCCCATATCTCCCTCCAGGTCCACCCATACCTCCGTGTACCATTCTAGCTCCCGGGGTTCCTTTATCGTGGTATGGTATAACCTGTCCACTATGTCCCCGTCGTAGTATATGGGCACCATTCTATATTTGGATTCTGAAGCCTCTCCAGTTTGTACGTGTGCTTCCTGTTGCGTCCGTACCCTTCCTCCGGCATTGCCCATCGTCACCATCATCATTGCTCCATTGGGGACCGCATTTGCGCTGCATCGAAGACCCAACTGGCACACACAAAAAATCAACAATAGAAACACGATGAGGGGCATTAGTAATTTCACTGCGAGCCCCATCCAGGAAGGTACCCAGGAAACAAGGTTGTCGAACCACGTGCTTGGGTCAGTGCCACCTTCTTTCTTCATTTGTTCCCCCAGGTTGTGGACTGCAGCAATGACGTGTGATAGTGTCCCGTTATCAGCATCTTCACAAGGTACAAAAGTGCAACAGGCACTTCCTGTTTTGCATTATCATCAGTCTCAGTGCCCTTAGTTCCACTTTGATCACGTTGAATCCTTCTTCAGTGTCGTTGGCCAATTGAATCAGCTCCCACCATGTGATCTGCATCCATTTTGCATTTGCTCGGGCCTGAATGCTTGGAATGAGGGAGGCAAAGAAGCTTTCTGCTGAGCTGAATAACCTGTACCTGTCTGGGATCTGTGCTAAGAGTTCTGAGGAGGCCTTTGAGATATAGTTTGATGACCTCCGCTTTATGGACAGGATTTCGTCGGCGGTTCCTTCTGATAGGGCGTACAGTGGTGGCTCTTCAGTAGGTGAGGCGTTGGTTGTAACTTGAGTCGTTGATGGCGGGAGGTGCATGTACACCCGTTTGCCACAGACCGAGTAAGTGTCCATCAGGGCTGCTGTGCCTTTTTTCATGTCTGGGATCATTAGGCTCTTGCTGCAGTTCATGTTTCTTCCCATGTCGATTTTCCCTTCTCCTAGGAAACAAAGTTCACTTGATATTTCTTTCTGTAGTTTCAATGCTTTTTCTATAGCGCTCACCCAGGTCAATTTTGCCACATGTTCTGACCACACCGCGGCACACGTCTTTGCAATCCATTGTAGTTTTTCGGCTGGCAGCCCTCGCAATGCTTCAGCTTTGCACGTTACCACGTCATCTTTCCATTTGTTTTCTGGAAATAGTGTTCCTTTTATTACTAAAAATGGTTCCTTTAAGCAGACCACTCCCTTTGGTCTTGAGTAGCACGTGTTTTCGTTCTGCAGCATTTCAAAAGATACCGTGTGTGCCTGGAAGTTGTTCTTAATTCTGCACAGAGTGAGATGGAGGAGACACTGGGCGTCTGCAAGAGGCAATTCTTGCGGCATTAAGACTTTAGGTGTGCCTGAGGCATAGGGGATCAGGGAGCACACGTAGCAACTTTCATTAGTTGTGTGTTTGGCTGTGGAGCTCATGTCTCCATACCACTTATTTGACTGGTGTGGGTGCCTGGGATCCTCTATCGTGTCAAGCCCCAGGCCAAAGTATTCGTCATATCTCTTTCTACCTATTTCCCTCTTCTTCCTGTTGTTAAGGAATGTTTTAGCATGTCTGGCTGCGTGCAACAGGGACTCCCTTTCCCCAGCCCCCTCCTTCTCCCATTCCTCATACAGAGTAATGAATTTGTTAGCCATTTCAATATTTTCCATCATTTTCTCTGTGGTGTAGTCTTTGTCTCGGGGAGGACTGATTGTCATTGAGGTTGGGGTAGCAGTGGTGCCATATGACCATGATATAACAGATGGGTGTCGATCATTCAGTTCATGTACGCTAACATTTGTGGTGTGGCTTTGGGGCTTCAAATGGATGGTCGGCTTATTGTTAGTATTGTTCTGACGTTTCACCTCGTCTGGATGCGGGCCATACCTCCATACCAGCTGAAACCCATCCCATATTAAATAGTTACCTTCCTTAAATGGTTTGCTTAAATTTTCCATATTAGTTCCATTACCTCCCCCCTCATTTATCTCAATGTAGACAAATGCTATTAGGTAATACGTTGCCAAGCCAAACATGAGTGTAAAAAATATAATGGCACAGACAGTCAACCCACATTCGTATGAATATTTTCATAAATCAAAAACATTTCTATTCCTAGTGTCCCTATTGCTAAACGTTGCAGGCTGCCTGTTCGTTGCCATGGTTACTCCTATATGTTGAAACATAAAAAACGGCGCATTAAGCATACAGTGCAATCATTTTTGCATTTTCCACTTTTCAGTGTTACTCTAGAGTGAGAGAGAGATAGAGAGATATAGAGACATATATAGAGAGAGAGATATTGAGATTGAGAGCATTCCACCTACGCACAAAGCTCCTGACGTATATCATCTCCCCTGGTACCAGCTGACCTGTTGGGCTTTCTTTCTCTGGAGTGTGCGTTTCACTTTCCACATCACTTATGAATGGTGGTGCAAGTTGTCTCGCTATCATGCGTGCTGCCTTAGTAAGTTTAGTCACGTAGTCATTCAATTCTTCTCCCAGTACAGTTGCACTTCTGTGTGCATCTGAATGTCTCCGGAGGAGTGAGTGTGCATTCGTCTCCCTATCACGATTTCGTGGGGCGACAAACAGTGGTCCTTGCTTGGCTGATTCCTCAGCTCAAAAAGGGCCAAGGGGAGACAGTGTACCCAATTTTTCTTGAGTGTGAAACATAGTTTTGACAGTCGCCCTTTTAGTAATCCGTTGATCTTTTCTACCACCCAGTTACTTTGCGGGTGATGAATCTAGCATAACTTATGCTTTATCCCTAGCAAAATGTGTGCCGTTATCAGAGCGAATTACATTGCAAATTCCCCAGCGGGGGAATACTTCTCGCACGAGAAACTTTGCAGCGCACTTCAAATCTGGGCGAGCACAGGGACCTGCCTCTACCCAGCATTAAAAGGGGCCCACTACCACTATCATGTACCTCACTCCGTTGCACCTCTCACCCATATCTGCATAGTCGATATGCAGTTCTCTGAAGGGTCCTGTTGGCTTGGGTATCGTTCCTCTCAGTGTTCTCAAAGTCATGCCAGTATTGTATATTTGACACGTCGTGCATTACATTGTTAGCTTGGAGAGTTGTTCCTGCAATCCTGGGATAAACCAGTTTTCTTGTATCTCTGCTGCGATGTGGTGCCTTGCGTTATGTGCTGGGAAGTGTAGCTGCTGGAATGCTACTTCTAATAGTTTAGTTGGCATCACTACTTTACCTGTGTTGTTTTGCCGCCATAATAAATCAGTTGCCGACTGGCTGCATCCTCTTTATGTCCACAACTCTTTTTCGTCCTCAGGCGCCTCTTCCTGTAGTTCCAGTATTTGAGACACTGGCATGGCATTGTACCCGTCTGGGATACTTTCCTCCGCTTCTCTTCGCATTAAATACTCACCTGTGTTTTTCTTTCCTCAAATATGACGCCTCCTTGGCAGCCGAGTCTGCTGCTGCATTTCCCAATGAGACAAAGTCAGTGTTATTGGTATGGGCCTGGCATTTCACTATTGCCACCATTGTGGGCTCTTTTAGTGCTTTTATAAGTTCTCTCAAGAAATCTGCATGTTGTACGGGTGAGCCATCTGCCCTGTTGAACCCCCTTCTTCCCCACCTGGCAAGTCCTCCGTGTACTGTTGTGGCCATATATGCTGAATCCGTGTAAATCATTACTGCGCATCCTTTTGCTGCTCGCAAGGCCTCAATTAATGCTACCAGTTCTGCTACTTGTGCTGAGAAATTAGCTGGTAGTCGCCGCTGTATTAGGACCTCATACTCACCTTCTTCCATTTGCACTACTGCCACTCCCACGTGTTTTTCTCCAGTTTCTGAATTTATGGAAGCTGACCCATCTATGAAAAATACCTCTCCCTCTGTCAGTGCGTTCTCATTTACCACAGTTGTGCCATTGTCCTCGCCCTGATATGTTGCGCAATCATGTGCCTGTATGTCCTCTAGAGTGCATGGCACTGAGATTAATCTTGCGGGGTTAACCACTTTGCATTTTACCACATGTATGTTAGCGCTTGATAGTATGACCTCATATGCGGTGGCTCTCTGTGTGGTTAATGTGCTTTTTGATCGCTCGAGTATGGCGAACAATGAATGTTCTACATACAGTGTCAGTGAGCATCCCATTACTATGGTAGCGCTCTTCTCAATTGCGAACGCGGCGGCTGCGAGAGCCTGTTCGCATGCAAAATGACCTTGCATTACAGCGTCCAGTGTTCCACTGTAGTATGCCAAAGGCTTGTGACCTAGTGATGTTTTCTGTGTTAGGACTGCGGTCATGAGTGCCCCCTTACAGTGCGAGAATAGGTAGAACTCGCGTTCATAATCTGGGGTTGCGAGCACTGGGGCGCTTGAAACGAGTTCTTTGAGTGATGTGAATGCATCGCATGTCTCTGAATCCCACTGTATTTTTGTTTTTTTCCTTTTGTGCTTCCTTGAGTGCCTGGAGCAATGGGCGTGTGTATGCAGCATAATCTAATATCCATGCCCAACAATAGTTGCACATCCCTAGGAATTTTTGCATGTCTTTCACTGTCTTTGCTCTTCCTACGGCTGAAATAGCCGCTACTCTGTCTGGGATTATTCTTTTGCCATCTTTTGATATCAATTGCCCTAAGTACAGCACTTCACGTTGACAGTATTGTAATATTTCCTTGTCTACTTTGTACCACTTTTACGATAGCAATGTTAACAGGGCTATGGAGTCTTTTCTACACTCTTCCTCATTTTTGCTGCAAATCAATAAATCGTCCACATACTGTATTATTGTGCTGTCGGCAGTCATGTTCCCAAGATCTTCATGCAATATTCTATTAAATATGCTGGGACTTTCGCAATAACCATGGGGCAACCTGCAGTGTTCATACCTCCTCCCCCCTAGGTTGAATGCTGTCAGGTATCTAAACTCTTCTGCAAGAGGTATTGAGAAAAATGCATTTTTTAAATCCACTACAGTGAAGTGAGATGCTTCTTTTGGTATGCTGCATAGGATAGATGCCGGATTTGGGACCAAAGGGAAATCTTTCTGGATGACGTAATTTAGTGGGCGTAAGTCCTGGATCATCCTCCAGGCCCCTCCTTTCGCTTTTTTGATTGGGTAAATACATGTATTGCACGGGGAGTTCGAGGGTACTATTATCCCCTGTGCGAGTAGAGCATTTTTAGTTTCTTTTATACCTTCCTCTGCTTCCCGGGACAGGGGGTATTGTTTGACCCGGGGCAGAATTGCTCCAGGCTTGAGATTGATTTTTACTGGTGTGACCCCGTGTAGTAGCCCTACGTCATGGGGGCCTGTCGTTCACAATTGCCAGGGTACTGACTGCATGTCATCATTAAAGAATGAAGGTGGGGCGCCTACCACTGCCATCAGCTGCATTGGCACCTGTCTTTGCTGTATCATAATTTCACAAGGGATGGCTATTTACATTATTATTTCTCCGTCACTCTCTGAATCTGTGAAAAGCTCCTCATCTGACAGATCTTGGAGTGCAATGTCAGCGTTTATGCACAATACCGTGCGCCACTCGCAGCCGTGCATATCCACTGCAATTACAACTATTCTTTTGGCTGTGATTTGCACGGCATGTATGTCCACTGACATCACTGTTCCAGGCACTATTTTGGGGCTGGCTATTGGGCGAAAGACAAATTCTGCTGGTACTCTCCATTCTAGCTTTTTCAACTCCTGGCTAATATTTTCAGCCCATGAATAAACATATCTGGGTCGACGGGTATGCCGCGCACCTCGGGGCACGTTGCTCTTGAATATATCACTAGCATGGCATGCATAGAACACATCCCTGGGGTTGAGCACACAATCCCTCACAATTTTTGTGAACGAGATGGTCATGTTCAACTTACTGAGGAGGTCCCTTCCCAGCAGGTTCACGGGTGATTGTTCATAATACAATAGGGGTGCCCTCACTGTTTTTCCCCCCACTGTGACGTTCAAATCTTCTGTGTAAGGAACTTCGACCACCGCCCCAGAGAACCCCTGCGCCTCCAATTTACGATTAGATAGCGGAAACCGGCCCTTGCGTATGCACGATTTTTCGGCTCCCAAATCTACCATAAAGATGAATTGTCTGTTTCCTATCTCTGCTCCTATCAATGGTTCCTCACTTGCATTGAAGGTTGTCGATAGGATTGGACACGCAAGTGTTCTCTGTGTGTTCTCTGTGGGCTGTCCTATGCTGGATGCCTAGTTGTACCCCCTTGGTTGAGAACGTTACCGGAAACTACCGCTATTCCTCCATATGGGGCGGGCGGGCCGTTAGGTGTCGTGGTAAATGGGTTGTTTTGTGTGTATTGTATGTGTTCACTGCTTTGTGGATGTTGTTGAGTGTGGTGTGCTCTTTCCCTGTATTGTACTTGCCCTCTTTCATCTTGCTGTTCTCGCCCTCCGTTTCGGGGCAACCCGTATGGACTCCCTAGATGGGGGTGCCCGTAATACTGATCATCTTGGTAACTTGGGTTAGGCCAACTCCTGCATTCACGCGAGAAATGTCCCCACCTCCCACAATTCCAACAATTTCCTTGCCCCCCTCTGGGTCCTTGTCACCCATTTCCGCTATTACCTCCATATCCCTGTCCACCCCCTCTTCGCCCTCTGTACCCACCTCTTCTGTTGTTGGGGTGCCACGCTTGCCACTGCAGTCCTCTGTACTCCTTCTGTCCATTCCACTGCCTTTGCCCGTTGTCTGCCCAGTTTGCAGCCATCCTCCCCTGTATCGCTACTAATCCCCCCTCCTCCTCTTCTGGGTCTCTGTCATGTGGGAGTGCTGCTACAGCTGCTGCGACCTTCACTAGTTTTGTTTGTACTAACTTGGCTTCGTCTGCCAGCCTCTTTTGTACCACCTCCTTTTCTCGTTCCTTAATTCTTTTGCAATGGTGCACTATTATACTCTGTATCTCTGGCCATCCTTTCGCTTAGATCCCTGCTATCTTGTCAAGCGCTTTTTGCACTTCTTTTGGGAGCCCTCTTTATTATGAAGTAAAACAGCGATCTTGATTGGTCATATGGCGTACCCATTTCAGCTCTCCACATCTCCTGTACCCAGAAAATGTAATCCGTAACTTCTTCCCCATCATTCATAGTGCATTGCATTACTGATTGTAAATCTGGCGTGTCTGGGAATGTTTCCCTTAATGCGTCCCAAACGCGTGCGCGCACGGTATTGAAGGCAGCGCCATCATGTCTGTCACTATCCAATGTTATTCCCGGGAAGCCTGCTTTTGTCCACACCCTGTCTGATTGGTCCCCCACTGCTGACACGAGTAACCTTTTACATCTCCAATTGCCAGGGGCACCCCTGCATTGTGTTTCTCAAAGGCATATATCCATTTGCTAGCTCCACCTGATAGCAGGGGCAGCTATTTCAATAAGTTTGCTTTATCCTTCTGTGCCCAAGGTATGTAATTTGGTCTCCCCGCCCCCCCCCGATGTATTAGTGGGAGGTGTAGTCGCCCCTTACATCCTCTACCAATACTCACCTTTGTTCCCTTCCTTCCCACCATAGCTACCTTTCCCGTCCTGTTTCTCAACCTCTCTGTCCATTCTGATTCTAGAGTCCTCCCCGGTGGTGTTTCCTCTAATTCCACTAAACTTCCACCTGCCGCTATTCCCAATCTCCCAGCTTCCTGTTCATCTTCATCTATGTCACACCACAGCTCATCTCTCACATCACTTTCCACTCCTTCCCCCCCTACACTTCCTCCTACATTGTTCGCTCCTAGTTCTACTATCTGAGTGGGCTCCTCTTGTATTCTGAATAGTATCTCCCCTTTCTTCCTTCCTTCCTCATTTGATTTATCTAAGGGGTGTGACCGGGACTATCGTTCTGACCTTGTTGTACTTGGCTCACCTTGTTCGCATAGGCTTTGTATCCTTGACAACTCTTCCCTTGCTATTGAGAGTCTGGCGTCTAAATCTTCTGTCAATTTACATATGTTTACCGAGGGGGTACTCACCTGCCCATTTGATCGGGGGCACTCGTACGGTGGTGGTGCAGTTGGTCTTGCTGTGGGGGTGGGAGTGCTAATGGGCACGTATGTGGGATCACTGTAACCTTCAGCGGGTGGGGGTTTGTTTAGAAGTGGGTATAATCGAGTCACCTCTATTACTCCCTCTTTTCTCTCATCCTCCTTGCTACTCTCTGCTCGCGCTGATGGGGTAGCCGTGAGGGCGGGTTGATCAAGTGTGGTGTCTATTTTCTTTGGTGGGGGTATTTCCTCAAATAATCGCCATAGATCTAGTATCTCTCTCCTATTGTGAAATTGTTTTCCCTTGTATTTTAGGAATATGCAGGTGGCTACCATGTCCAGAACGCTTTTATCAAAGGACCCTCCTTGTGGCAAGACCTGGGGGAGACCCTCCCCCTTCAGTTCCGTTACCCACTGGTCATGATATTTAGTTATTTTTTCCGCATGACCTGGTAAACTCTTACAGATGTGCGCTAGGGGTGTCTCCGTTCCCATGACTAAGTCGGTGTTACCCTGTTCGTTTGTACTAGTCTGTTCTGTCACTATGTGTGTGTTACTGTGTACATGTGGCTTCAACCTCTTTCACGTTACTATAACCAACTCACTTTGTTCAATGGAAAGATGTTGGTTTGTTAAATCTTACCAGGCCACACTTACAATGACCGTACTCCCCTAGGAAAGTGCTTAAAAACAGTGCAATTATAACGTGTCACGTAATTACAGAAGATCACAACCATACAATGTGCACAACACACCGCAGACATTCATCATACTTCAGCATACACATATAGCATTCACCTTCCCTCTCTTGCCCTTCGCCTTCTACGGCAACCCCCTCTAACCCTCACACACTTCTTTTGTATATATATATATATATATATATTTTGTTTTTTTGTTGTTTTTTTGTTTTTTTGTTTTTTTTAAGACCTTGCTACTGCCCCTAATTGAGAGGAATTTAGAGAAGAATAAGAGGAAAAAAAGCTAGTTCTAATGTATTTTCCGTGTCCCTTCACTTAGACACCCTTATATTATCTTTTCACAGTTTTACTTATTCCCAGCACTAGTCGAGATAGCACTATGTAGCGCCGCCTTCTACTACCTTACAGAGTTAGGTTCCCGTCCTCTTTTCCCTTTTCACTTTATTGTCCTAATGGCCATATGCAAAAAAAGAGAAAATATTACAAGTAAGAAAGTTCCCCTTATATCCCCCACTCCCTTTTCCTCGTTTCCCCCTGTTCTTTAAATTCAAAAATGTTCCCCTTTTAAAATCACTCGCACTTAATACTCACGTGCCCGTCTTGATCCGAGACTCTCCGGATTTGGTCCGTCCAAGCAGCGCGGCCTCACACTCAATGGCCCCACACGGCTCCGGCGAGCGGTACTAAGGGTTTTTTGAAACGGGACCCGTACCCTCTCGCCCTAACTGCGTGCGCACGTCTCTGTGTACCAGTTGCCGTAGGTGGGCGGCTCTGTTGAACGGGCGCGCCGTGCGTCTCCACTGCAGCCGGGGTTGTCTCATGCCAAGGGGACAGTTTAAAGTTAACAAAACAAATCACGTCTATGGGGTCACCACTGAATGTAAGTGTCCCCAGAAACGCACTCCCCTTAGTGAGAGGCAATAATGGACACAACCCAGAAGGGGAATGAGGCCAGGACCAAGTGCGGGTAAGATCAAAAAGAGCTTTATATAATTCAATATAGGGCATGCAAAGGGCTTTGAAAACTCCAAGAGCGTCTGTCTGACAAGAGCAAAGACAGTTAGTTACATTACAAATACACGTCATTCATGAGGTAAGCTATAGGGGCCACAGAGTCTCAGGGATTGGGTGGTGATGGCTAGGTGATATACATTGTATACAGTTCCTTCTCCACGATTGGCGGACGTTGGTGCTGGGCCACGTGGTGCGGGAGGTCAGCTGGGCTCATCAGGATGTAGCGCTGGGCTGGACATGCCTTGTAACATCGATTGATAGCTTAACTAACATTTGGCCTTTTGGCCACACATTCCCACCCATTCATCACACTTCATGTGTTCTGTTGAGTTGCAACTTCTTGTAAGCGCTGACCTTAGGTCAATACATGGCCAGGAACATTGATATGCGATCTGGAGTGTCTTAATACATCGGTTCGGGAGGCGCCTTAGGTTCAAACAATCAGGTCCCATGGGCGTAGTCAGGGGCATGGGCGGGGGTGCTTGACTAACCATCCTTGGCAATTTCGGTGAGGGATGGTATTATGATCTGTTGGTGCACGTGTGTGCGCCCCTCTTTCTAGGGTCATTAACTCAGGGGGCATGTGACCGGTGCCTGAAAGGCAGCAGGATTTAGGACCAGGTAGCTCATAAGTGACAGAGTCAGGCTGCGGCGGCCTCTGACACGGGGAAGGGTGGCGGATGCTTGAAACAGGTCCAGCAGGGTCGGGAGGGAAGGCAAGGCTTTACTGTTTGAACACCGTCTATCTCGAGAGAGCCTGGGCAGGGGGAGGGTGAAATGGCCTTGCAACTCCGTGCGTGGCATCTTGCACGAGGCGGTTTTACTGTCGTATGGGTGAGGGGCGACTAACAACACATGGGGTTCCTGAAAGCACTCATATGTATTTGTATTTACATGGGATACTAGCTGATGATCATACTTTTTACATAGCATTTCACATTTACAGTTGACATACGAACATGAGGTAGTGTCAAGCAGGTGTGTGTAAAGAGTGTATTAAGAGAGCAACACAAGTTATTGTTCACAGTTATCAGCTGTCCAGTCTTTGTATATCTCTTCATTACATGTAATATCGGTTGCACAACTTTCTCTTTACCGATTCTCCTTTATATTAGCAGCGAACCTTAGTCAACAAGGCACAAATTATATAAATGGTTTCTTCACGTTGCAAGGGCTTTCGGTGTGGGTATGGGTGCAGGGCGCCACGCCGTCTATAGCTGGGGGCTTGGTGCAGGGGTCAGGGCCTGCAGGGTTTGGGCTGATCTCAGTTACATCCTAGTATTCTCGTTCATAGCTGGGGCAATGATGTACTGCGGAAGGTCAACAGCTACAGTGTTTTATTTTGTTGTTCGCTCGCGTCTGGTGACTCGCGAGAATGAGTCTTCATCGGATCTGCCATGCAGTGGGAGGTGGGGGAATTGTGGGCCTATGTGAGCGCGGTCAAGTGGGGGTCACTCTGCAGCACTCAGTGTTTCTGCCTTGGGTTAGATATGCACGTTTCTAGCAAGATGGAGATGGCTTAATACAAGATGGCGTCTATTCTCAGCCACATAATGTGATGGTGCAGCCCCATGTGTCTGCCAGCAGCCGCCCTGCCGCCTGGGCCCTGGAGGCCGGGGGCTGCCGACGAGTCATGGGTCTCGACCAGGGTAGGACATGTAGTGGGAGGGGGGTCCTATTGACCTACCCTTCCCTACAAAGCCTTCTACGACTTACAAAATACCAAGAAGGAGTCAAAAGTAGGAGACAGGATCTTGCCTGTACAATTTTCAATGTAACCAAACCAAGGAGCTGAAGTTCTTCCCCTCTTGGCACAGTGCCTTTGAAATTGTCGCTAAAATCTCGCCTTTCGCCTATAAGCTCTGCATCCATAAATGAGAACATACGGAAGAGAAATGGGTCAATATCAATGAGTTGAAGAGCTGTCACCCCAGACAGACTTTACGACTGATTGAAGATCTCAGTGAGGAAAGAGCCCAGGAACCATCTGAAGAATGAAAGGAAAAGATGGAAACCTGGGTGGAGAATATCGCACATTAACAGGTAGTAAAAGAATGTATACTCACAAAGAATGTATAAAAAATCAAACAAACAAAAAATATAAATAATATATGTAGAAATGTTCATGAAAGGGAAATAAATGTCACTGTGTTATCTGATGTTGTTTTGTTGTTCAAAATGTATGCCTAATTATTAGGGAAAGTACTGTATAACATACTTAACCTCTTTTTCACCCTCTGCAGACTCAATATCTCCTTACATTCACAGTCTGGGGGTACGATGTAGGCCCTATTGTGATAATGAAGCTGGCTAATGTGGAGTTCCATTGAAATATAAAAGCCAGTACTAATCTGTGATTTTCGACATTAGGCCTAGTAAAATGAAAAGAAATAGGCCTAGTCAGTTCCACTCAAATGGACAGTGCGCAAGTGAAGGGGAATCTACCTGAGAGTTTAAAACTAATGGATATGCCCAATTAATGGGTAATAACATGTGTTGCTGCAGATGCTGACTTTATGTAAATTCCCAAAAAGCACCTTTGGCAGATTTAAAACCGTAGCAGTGCACGTGGAAAGAAAAGATGTATTTGAAATATGGCACATTTGTAATATAAAACGGAGGAATGATGCCTGACATGTAATAAATAAAGTCAAGTGACAGATTGCGTTATCAGGAATGAAGAGACTTAATTTTCAGCCTATTAAATCACAGCATGTAAAGAGAAAGGCCTATTTCATTTTTGTGAAAGTGAACACTGGTTTCCTATGTTAACTGTGGCCTATCTTTATGCATAAGATTAATAATGAATCTACCTCTGTTCTACTAAAGTAGAAAAGAAAGATTGTATTTATGTACAGCAGGCCTAGGTGTAACGCACAATGTTACGTGTTAAATACATCATGTCAATGTAAAATGCTATTCTTTTAGAATTATGTATGTAACTTGTTTTTTCCCATTGAACTATAAGGTCTGGGCCTCAGAAACATTGACCTCAAGATGTTTGGCTGAGGACCTTTAGGAAAAGAAGTTCTGGTTTTCAGTTGAATTGCTAAAAGATTACAGAGGAGTAGATCGGAATTGTGGAAGTAGCAGATAAGCCAGCAAGCAGAAGTGACCTTTAGGTCTGATCTCCCCATTAATTGTGCATTAGCTTCAACCAAACAAACCTTTGAGGCCCAGGAGGGTGAGGCATGATCACATGGGCCACACAGATCTCCTAATCAAGTCACAGGAGAGAAATGAAATCTAACAAATGGTGGGGGTTGGTGTGAAACTCAGGGACACTTGTGGGTGCATTGCCATTGACTAACATTGAATACATTTTCTTGAATAAAAAGGACATTGTGTGTTCCACTGAGCTCATCCCAGGTACATATTAAAGAGGATCAGAAGCCCGTCGGTACCATGTAAAAACGAATTTTGGATGTGTTGAGTTATAAAGACAATTATGATTCCGGCCTTTTCATAATTCTGAGGGAATGGGAATTTGGTGTGGTGATAGGTTATGGAAGTAAGGTTTCAATCAAGAAGGGTCAGAGTTGTGACTATCTCGGCTGCAGAGTAAATCAATAAAAATGGTAGCTCCTCCCAGTAAGGGCATGCCGAGATATGATTAGTATTTTCCGACTCACCATAAAATGTAGAATTCAAAAATATATGTTCATGAAGTTATCCGAAAGATTAAGGTAGTTGCCACGTTGGCAACTTTTCAGAACCCAAAAGTGTAAAACTACCTGTCGTTTTGAAATGTTGTATTTTCCTCCTCCCTCAGCTTCCATAACCCATACCTTTCAACTTCTGGTCCTATCAGCAGCCAGTGGGAGGTGAAGGGAAAGTCAATCTGTATCATAGAAATTATGACAAAATGTACGTGTTATCAGCACCATATCTTGGCAATTTCCAATCTAAGAAGGGACTTGCAATAAAATAACTAGGGAGAGACTAGGAGAGCAGCCCAATCCATCGGGGCACCAACTTGCCAGGGGAACAAAGCTAAACCATGGCCTACCTAGAAGGAGGGAGAAAAGGAGACCCGGGGACTTTGCTTGGAAACCTTGAACCCTATCTCAGAGAGACCTGTGGCTGGAGAGACCTAGCTGGTGGATAGAGGCTTGAGGTGTGAGCTGCCTGTCTGAAAGAGGGTTCTAGGATCTGGCGAACCGCCTGAGCTAAGAACAGAGATCTCCCATGTAAGTAAAGGTATCACAAATCTCTCAATTGTGTGGGGAGCTAGCTGCCTTAACACCTTTCCTTTAGTGGGTGAGGTTGGGAGGGGCAAAACTGGGTAGACCCTGTCCATATTGAACAGAAATGTTAACTCAATGAATCCTCTATAGAAGAACACCATATCTATTCAATTCAATTCATATACTTTATTTCGATCCAATAAATAGATCATAAAAGTGAAACACAGATTTTACAGCATAACAAATCACACAACAACAACACATAGCAATAAATAATTAAGACATTAATAAAACACTGTAAAATATGGCACTGTTATTCCAAAAATCAAAGGCGGCAAGTGTGAGGTACATTTATCAGCACAAAAGAAATCTCTGCCTGATAAAACTGCATTTGAGTAGTTACATAAATAATGGCTGCGCTGTGGTGCCTCAGCACATATTCCTTTGCATTAAAACTGCATTTTTAGCAGTTGCAGGAATTATGGCTGCGCTGGGTCTGCTGTGCACATATGGGGCGAGATGGAGCGCAGACACCCCGAGAAAGGCTGCATTTATTGTTTCATGTGCACCCAAAAAGAGAAGGATTGAAAGGCAGCCTGGCTCAGCGCTACAGTGCTGGGATTTGCATAAACTTCAAACTGCAAAGAAAATGTTCTATGAAAAATGACTTTGCACTGGTGCTATCTTCATTTTTTAACATCACCCACCTTGGGTTTTAGTAAAACACAGCCATGTTCATCCATATTCAAGTTGTACACCAGCAAATGGGGCATTCCTCACTGAATGGCATTTTGGGTCAAGCAAAATCTGTGAAGGACAGAGATATCATTTTCAGGCTGTATGACCCGCGTTGACTCTTGCAACAAATTAACCAGTGCAGAGGACTTCAATAAGAAAGCTTTTTCTCCCTGGCTATGTGTCAATTACAAAAGAAAACTATTCCCAGCATCTTTCCATGCCCTGAAACTTATCTGTTCTGTCAAGGCTTTTCACAAAATGTTTGTTAAAGAAACCACAGCTTGTGAAATCCCATGTAAAATGAGTATGTGTAAATTTGTTTTGCAAAGGTAGTGAAACAATACTTTTTAAAGCTGAAAATGTAAAATCATCCCAGATACTCGCACAGAAACAGTATGTTATGGGTGGGACTGGGGTGGTTTAAGTGTATATTATATTTAGTTACCAAAGACTTGGGATCTGTGAAAGAAAGTAAGGAAGAAATAAAATGTCTGTTAAAAGAGCAGAATAAAGGGGCCTGGGCAGGAAATTCAAAGGCACTAAACCTTCCTCAGAAAGGAGTTTCCTTCACAAACTATGAAAGGGCCAAGGTGTGAGAATTCACGACCTCGTCAGACTGACTGGCATCTCCCCAGCCAGGGACAATAGATCAAGTGGAACAGCACTTCACAGAAAATTGTGAATTCCTTGTGACACCTCTCCTCAGCTGCATCTGCCAGAATCAAAGGGTGCTATGGTAACCCTGCTGCCCAGAACTGACACAGAGGGAGCAGGATGGCTGGGGAACTTTTAAGGACAGCCCTCCAGTGACAGATGACCGTTTTAATGTAATTTGTGTACCATTAAAACAAGACTATGTGGTTTATCCTTGCATGTGGGTGACGTGAATGGCATTAAAGGGGCATTTCTGAAGAAAGCGTACATGACACAGTTATGAAAGTTAAATTAATATATGCCCAATATTAATACGCTGCTGTGTATCCATATGCAGATCTTTAGGGGAAATATTGTCCATGGAAATTGCGAAAGATTGCCAGAAGGACAAAACATCATCATACAAACCTGTGAGTTGGAACAGAATATTCCTTGTAAAATATGGGGTCTGCCCATCTGATTTTCAGAAGGCTACCAATTGTAAATATAAGCATTTTGTGTCATAACTGATTTTGGCAAAAGTAACTGTAGTAGAACAAAACACATCATAAACACACCCACACTGAAACTGATGTCACTTCTCTGCATCCAATCTACTTACAGGGAGGTGGCGACATCCAAAGCCTGACCTATCTGATCTTAGAGGTATGTCCAGCTTAGTTCTGCCCACATAGTAAAAATCCTCTGATGTCATCCGGTTTATAAAAGGAGGAAGCTTAGGGAGAGGCAGGAGATTCAAGGGACAGACTATTCAAGAAACAGACATTCAAGAATCATTCATTCACAAATCAACATCCATAGATCCAGACATTCCACATTCACCCTGCAAGACTCCAGTGGCAGACCAGGGGTAGCTGATCCAGATGCAGTACCTCATATCCAGGTAGAACCACCATACAGAACTTAACCCTACAAAATTCCCAATAATTCAGGGAGAAAGGGGGAAAGGCTGCTGACCATTTGGGAGAATCCTGTGACCAGACCTGTCTTTGCCCAGCAGATGCACCCGCTGTCCACTGAGACCCGACTCTGGTTGCCTTGCTGCGTCCCTAGAGGACAGCAGCCGCTGTGCAGTGACCAGACCCTTGTCCCACTGTCGAGACCTGGTTAGCTTTCAAACTACCCAATTCAAGTGTTTCTTGTAAGTATCATAGCTCCCCAATATCAAAACGGTGCATACACCATTCTGTTACCTTCCCATTTGTCCAACCCTATAAGAAACCCTATAAGAAATCCTATAGGTATCCTAGTTACATCTTAAAATTGTTAGAATCCTCTTTGTATCCTGTCCTGAGAAAAATCTCAGTTAGTCTTCATGTATTAGCGCAATTCTTTCTAATCATTTCATTCCTTGTGTAAGACCTTAGTACTATTTTGAATAATTTAATTAATTTCCCATACAGATGAACGCGGCATGGATAGGTTAACCTTGCAATTAAGCTCCTTGCTTACCGTGTCTTTCTTTAACAATTTAGCCTTTAAAAATATAGTTGCAGTAAAACAAATCACTTTGCTAACAAAACCGAGTTTGCCTCCAAAATTGTTTCCCCTTTAAAAATGGACTTTCCTTCCATTAAGAATACCATACTGTCACCCATCAAAAGTCAGCATTAACTTTAGTATCTTACCTGTTATGTGCCTTTGTACCTCTTCAGCAAAACCGATTTTCGGTTCTGTCTGTTTATCTCATTTCTGAAGTTGTTTGCCTATTTTAAACCTGTGAAAACTAAGCAATTGCAATTTTGCCACGTGTGATTCTTGCTACACTGTTTTTCCTTCCAAAGTTGATTTTCTAAACTGTATGCCCATTGTAGGTACATTGCCTTGAAGCTTGTAAGTTTACTTGCCTCTTTAGTACAGCCACACTCATTCTTGTCTTATCCGTTCACCTGCACATGTAAAATAACCATTCAGTAATTCCGAGTGCCATTTTGCTCATTTTTCAAGGGAGCCCAATAAGATTTTGGGCATCCCATTCAGGGGTGGCAGGTCGGATTTTCATTCTGATTTTTGCCAAGTATACCTGATTCCTTGCTACTCCTCTCCGCCCTCACAAAACTTGGTTAACAGGGGTTTGGGGGAGTGTTGCAGGGTGAATGCCTAACTGTGGTGCCATTTGAAAATACTACCCAAAAAGTTATCTTGCTTTCTTTCATGTGTGCTTTGTGTATCCTGATATTAGAAGGTTAAACTAAGTGTATCCTATAATTATACAGTGTACTTTTCACCACACTTGTGATTGCTGCCCTATATTGAATGTGTTTGATTTTTTATTCAAAAGTAAAAATAAATACACATTTCATTCATTACACACTGGCCTGGTTCATGGTCCATTGTGACATGGGGTGTACATTAAGCGGGGTGTGTGACGGGTTGGCTGACTTTTCAAAATTAGAATCTGAATGTAATAAACTTAAAAGCATTTTATTTGTGCACTGCATCCCTGGCCAGTAGAAAGAGTCCTGGTCTAGAGTGTGCTGCATCTTTAATATCTTTAACACATTGGGGGCTCGTCCGGGATTGAGATAGTGTTTCTACCCGTGACAGCTCAACACAGCAGGCTAACCCAGAAAAGGTAGTGATACTTTTTGGGGTTAGAAAGCTGTGTTACACTATAAACGTGCCTTCTCAAAACGTAGACCTAAGTGTCAGGCCTGTGTGTAAAAATAAAGTAAAATCAACCCTGAACTAGACAAAAAGCAACATAATACACGTTTACTGTTATATAAATGATTTAATAAAGGAAGAACACTCTTCATAATGACCAAGGTGGAGATAAACACGGCTAGGCAGCATCTTCAGCATACACTATTTGTTAGAGGAGAATGGGTGGAGCAGGAACAGAAAGCCTGGCTGTCCAGCATGATGCAACAGGTCACGTCCATGAACATGGATGTGTGGCAGGATGGTGGCCTGTTACATGTAGCCTTAAGGAAATTGTATATGACACAGATTATTAAAGACGAACAGATCAAAATGGTCCGACTCACAGCCTACATATATCTCCACATGGGGGTTATGGAGGAAACATAGGAAGCAAATAGAACCCTTGCGCAAAACCCTTCTGGGCTCTTAAACCAAATCTAGACTGAATTAAATCTAGTAGAAGAGAAATTGCAAAAGAGCCACGATACTGTGGCAGAATTGGAAACTACATCAAACTGTTAAAAGTGGACTTGGCTGTACAACAACAAAATAATTCATAGCAAGAGGCCCAATTAGATGTATTAAGAGTAGAGTGTCAGGAAAAGGTTGAGAGTCAACAGAAATTGAATCAACAACTCAAATATAACAGAGTCTGTTCAAAGCAGATAACCACTTTACTAAAATAGGTTGAGAAATTGGAAGAGGAGAGTAATAAATTAATTAGTAAGGGACTCCACTTCCAAACAGAACTTGACCAAGAATGGCACACATTAAGTGCCATCAAACAACAGCGGGATGACCAAGCTGAACAGAGGGGCGCCCTGTATCAAGAAAAAGATACTCTCTGTTAGGAAGTGAGCAACCTAAAAACAGACCTACAGAAAACAGAGTTAGACCTCCAGGAACTGAACAAATAAAAGTAGAACATGAAATATTATTGGGGCACACAAGACGAGCACCTAGGATAAAAATGTGCAAAATCAGGAGATGAATCTCTTGCAACAAAAATGGTCTCAGTGTTCCCAGGCCATACAGGCAACACAAAAAGATAATTAGTCCCTCTGTAACGAGAAAAGGGGACTCCATAACCAGGTGGCAGCTCAAGAGCAGGTAATAGAGGTAAGTCAATTCCTGATAGCAAAGCAAAATGGCTAAGGCCTCAGCCTACCATCAGGAAATAGGGACTGAGAGGGAGAAACGTGAGCTGTTAAAAAACGAGTATGCTAGGTGAAATTAAAATTTGAGGGAACCTGAACAAGTAGAGAGGGACAGAACCACCCCTGATCACAGTGTGATGCCCTCTATACCAAGGTCCTCAAAACCATTTACTGCCTTGTATTTACCAGGTACTGTTAACTTCATGCCCACTGGCTCACCAGAACCAGGAATCATGAGGCAGACTCTAGGAGGTCCAGCATGATTGAACAGGCAGGCCACCGCTCATCAGAGATTGATGGACGGGCATACCTGTACAGATTCCAAAATATTATGGCCGATATATCTGATAAGGAAGACTCCTATGAGGAGAAACTCAGGGAGCTAAACCTGCAGAAACATCATCTATAAAGGGACCATTTGGTTCACTTTGCAGAACAAAGAGAGCATGAATTGAAGGCCCAAAAGAGCATTCTAAAAACTGCCACCCAATCAGGGCAGTGGGGGGGATTCTCCACCAACCCTGGAAGCAGATAGGAGTCAGAAGACCACTCTTCGGTGTGAAAGAGGGAGTCCATGGAAAGTGACCCAGAGAGCCCAAGGTGCAACAGGGGAGATGAAACTAGGCCCTACCATTCTGAGAGCAACTCACAACCTCAAGGAATCAGGGAGCACCTATAAGATAACGAGGGGACCTCAAGCAGTAGAAGCTCGGAGACTGATGGTGAATTGACTCAGGTAAAGCGGCAAAAGAAGGACAATAAACAGAAGAGAGCTCTGGTGAAAGACCCCATTAGGCAGATTAAGGCTATTAGGAATTTCATGACCCTATATCACAAAAATGCAAAATATTCTGTCTGGGAGCATCTGGACCTATAGATGATGCAATCTTTTCACATCCAAAATAAACAGAATTGCATAGACTATGCCAAATGGACATTCTCTCCAGAGTACTCCAGATTCTTTGCGGGGCTGGACGACCAGAACAATTCAAGGGGGTCCACCTATAAGGCGGTCATCTTGAAGCACTTTTCCGCCCACAGAAACCTCCAGGAGGCTCGCAAAGCAGCATTTTGCCTACAATCTGCAGTGCAGAGAGGATCAGGCCCCAAAAGAATTTGTACAGGAGCTAAAACACACCTTTGCGCAAACTACCAGGCGGGTGCGCACAAACAGTAGAGAAGTTATTACCACCTATTTTCATGCGCTCCCAAAATATATAATGACACAGCTGGCAAGGGATTTTCATGAGAACAGGACCTTGGACTGGGTAATAGAGCAGGCTACCCAGATCTATGAGGTCCAAAAACCTGCACAAAGCAAAAACTAAACAAAAACCCCCAAACCAACCAACACCCCTGCTGCTGCTAAGGTGGCAGAGGTGAAGGTTGCCCCCATTTTGGACCTAGAAATGGGGGGGGCCTAAAAACACACCTTCCCAAAACTAGCCCAATCAGAGGCAAAGAAGGTCTTCTGATCAATCAGCAGCAGGTGGTAGTCAGGTAGGTAATCCCACCAATATGACCTCTATCTCTGCTAATTATATCAGTCCCAGGTACAAGGGAAATAGACCTATCTTGTGGCACGTATGGAACCCCCCAGCTCAAGGGGGGATCCAACCAGGTCAGCACTGCCCCAGTAAACTTCCCTCCTAACTTCCCTCAGAAGGGCACTAATCCTCCAAATCGTGGATTAAGTTTCTTCCCCCAGTACCTTCCAAACCCCAACCTGCAGGTAAACCTTCCATTGTCTTCCCGCTTTCAGGAGTCCAGCCCACCCAATCCGGGAGAGGGAAGGCCAAGGGTGGAGGGTTACCAAGGGAATCCCCAGTACCCCAGGTACTGTGGGAGAATGGATAGTTACCCTTCCCGAGAACAACCTAGGTTTGACCAAAGACCCCCGTACCAGCTGGAGCGGGTGTCCGAACTGGAGCGCCAGGTCCAGAACCTCACTCAGGATATGAGTCACATGTTGAGGGCTCAGCAGAACCCTCAGATGAACATGGCGGCTCAGAACCCCTCAAACCAAGGGTCTGGCACCCCAGAACAATGACAGGGAGAGAACCCCGACAACCCACCGGTTCCAGTAGAGGAGGCACGGGAGGAAGGGGATGCAAAGCCCTCGAGGAAGCTTCCTTTCTCATCTGTGAAAAGCCCCTGGACACCCCAGAACTAGAACTAAAATCTCTTGCCCCCGAAAATCTGCGACCCAAGGAATAGAGTGTGGGTAGGAGAAACAAAGAAACCAAAAAGACCCATTTTGTGGAGGAAGTCAGTATCCTCCAGTTTGAAGGGGAAGAATCATTGGGGGATTCTGGAGAGAAAATCTTCTCCTTCATGGACGGGGGAATTCCTCCCAAAGAGAAATGGGTCCCAAGAGACCAGAACTTAGACTGGGTAGGTCTGGGGACTGATTCAGAATAACCGATCCCTGAACCCCAGAATTGTCATCCAGAGAACAAAATATTGATGGAAGGATCCTCCCTACAAACTGGTTCTAGTGACTGCCACCAGGTAAAAGGGGGCAGCACAGAGCTAAGGGAAAAGGGGCTTTCCAAAATCCCACCTTTTTCAGGATGACACATTTTTGTTACAGATTTGTCCAAAATAAAGTAATTAACCGCCCAGCTTGCCCAAAATGCCCATTACCTTTGCCCATTGGAGGAGAAAGAAGGTAGATTCAATGCCCCATCCGAGTGCAAAGACAATGTGCATTTTTAGCGCTGGTGGACACTGGATCCCAAGCCACTCTTCTGTCCAAAAGGGTCTTTGAGCAGCTAAATTCAGGAAAAGGGGACAGACACCAGATCCCAATCACCCCTCTTCCTGGACAACTCCAGAACTGTGATGGGAATGGAATTCCTTTTGAGGGGACTGCAGATCTGGAAATTAAAATTGGGTGACATAAGGTGAAGCACTCGGTTATAGTTGTGACTCCAGAGGGGACCCCATGTCTATTAGGTAACAACCTCCTCCTGAGGTTCTCTTCCCTGATAGACTGTGTAAATAAGGTTCTCTGGACTCAGACTAACTGGCCAATAAAATTAAAACAAAGTGTCAACCATGTTAGTATGAATGGCACATGCCACATGGTTGAACAGCAAACGGGTGATGGCAACTCCTCTCCATTCCTGAAAATCAACCTTCCAGTTTCAAGTGGCATTCCACACTGGAAGGAAATACTTTGAAATTTTATACCAATTCCCAATCTGAAAATCCAAATTCTGTAGTCAAAATTGATAAAAGACCAGCTCAAGATTTAGCTGACATTCAGAAAATAAGAGAACAACTGTTCCTCACTATTCAGTTAAATGAGGGGAGGGAGTCTGTTCTCGCCAGAGTGTGCCTGAATAATAGTAAGAGCTTCATCAGTGAAGCACTGTTCAGGAAACTCCCAAAATATCCAACCATTCCTATATTTAAATTGATTGATAAGTGGGAAATGGGCCTGGTAACTCCCAATTCCAAACAAGGATACCTGTGCAGGCCTTGCACCACGTAGCCTGAGGTGAGCACACTTGTGCTAAGGAGCCCCAGCCAGCTTGGAATAGTGTTGTGTCCTCTACTTCATGAATCAGCATACTTTTTGTCTTTGTTTGCCTCCAGCCATCCATCTAGCCTGCTGCCTGGCCATAAAATGGCCGCCCAAAGCATCGCTAGGCAACAGCATTAGTATTTCCATGATGCGCATCCACTGGTAGACGGAAGCAGGCCTACATCAAGAGAAGGCCTGTTCTGCACCTGTTCGCGCACTGGGGCAACGGGGCACCTCCACTAATACTGTGACTACCTCACTGCTTACTCAAGGTAAGACAATATCTGCCTCCCCTTAGGCACCACGCTGCTCTCAAATTATTCCATTCAGCAATACATCTACGGAACACTCTGACTATTTGCACTCTTCTCCTCTGGTGCACCTATCGCCAATTGATCAGGCGACCACCTCCTTTGACTATCACTGTGTAATTTTCCCAGGCCACTACCCTAGCCATGGATCATACGCATCAATACTCTTATAACATTAGTCATGGCAACTACTACACCGATAAACTCTTTCTCGTGGGCTGCCTGCTATTCTTCTACTTCTGTTGGCCTCTCTAATGTGTTTTATTGCCTAGCGTGCCACTGCACTAAGCACACTGACCTTTAGCAGCATTCATTGCTCTATGTTTGTGACCTTCCTCCTCCCTTCAAGGTGCGGTATACCTGCAAGCTACTTTGTTTGATACCATATGCCTGCTAATCTAACGTGCCTCAGTGGCTAATAACTTTTGCTTTCCTATTCAATTGGCTTTCCACCGCATATTATGGCTACGCACTGCTACATTTTACATGCTGTATGTATCAGTGGTTAACATTTGTTATCTGCCTAATCATTAGTTTGGTATTGCTTCCTTGTTAACGTTGTGTGTACTAGCTGTTAACCATTACTTGCGTATTCAATAGTTCTGCATTGCCTCCATTTACGCAACCTATTGCTGTTTGTAATGTGACCCCCACCTTGGTAACGCTATAGCTGTTATCAACTACTATCTGCCTACTCAATAGTTTCACATTGCTTCCTTGTTAATGCTATATGTACTATCTGGTAACAACTAGTATTTGCCTACTCAATAGTTCAAACACCTTCTTGCATCTACATCCTAGGCAGTCGCGATACACTAATTCAACAAGTCTCTTATAATTCTTTTGACAATACGTTAGACTTGTGCACCTCTCCTAGTTAAACCTTTCATTAGTTAACACTCCCCATTGTTCCCTGTTGCTGCACAGGTGCCTGTTGACTCAGATACATGCCTAGTACAGTTCCCCTCACAATGTACCGAGCCTTCTGGTCATATCGCACACTTGCCTTGCTGCTCATCACCTCTATATCTATATGGTCTACGCTGAACATCAGATCTTATTTGATCTACCCTCCTTTAATTTCACCCACTTCTGCCTTGCACTCTCTCATCACTAAGCCTGTACTCATCATGGTTTGCATCAACCAGTAGCTGAACGCCCTAGCCCTGTGTATTGAGGACTTTGCGACTAAACCCACATCCAAACAACCTTCTGCTCTCCACCTTAGGACCTTACGATTAGGTTCAAGATTCATCCTTAAAACGCCACGCACACTCCCTCCATCCAATATCAAACTCCGCCATCACCAGGATATTGACACATCAGAATCTAATGACACAAGTATCTTGAATCCAACTATAACCCCTAAAAATACTTTGACCTTCCATGACAACAACCCTCACCATGCAAAAGACACCCTGATCAAAGGCGCCCTTGTCAATGCCAGATCTATCCCAGCACATGCACTTGACTTTGCCGATTTTATTGTAACCGAAGACCTTGACTTCTTAGCCATTACTAAAACTTGGCTACATTCAATTCTATCCTTGGCAATACCTGATAATTATGCCATCATCAGATGTGACAGTGAAAGACCAAAGAAATATTGAGGCTTAGTACCACAAATGAAATACACCAATCATGGGCTGAAAGGATAAAAGTATCTTTTATTTCTGTACAGTCAAAGCAAAGCAGATAGCTATCTGGCTCCCAACACCTTACAGTGTGCACCAGCAGACACAGTGAGGAGTGAGAGTGCTGGACATCTAAACACAGACATATTTATACAATATTTGAAACATTGTCCAGCCTCTTTCCAAGCTAATAATTCACATGCTAGAGTGTGTGCCCAGTCACATGTCAAATATTACAATATTGTACAAGGAATTAAACAAGTTTGCATGTCCATGAAGATACAATGATGCTTGTTGGTTCTCTGATCCACTGTAAGCCTTGTTCCAAAAATCGCTACAATGCAGTTCAGCCAGACCACACGATCTGAGTTTACTTTCCATTGCCTCATTGTTTATATAAGAATGAGGCTTGTGAGCGCAGACAACACTTGGATTGCAGTTCATATGAGTCACAAGGTTTTTTTTGCCTTGGTCAAACAGTCTGCTCTCAGTCAGCCTAAACATTAACAGAGCTCAAAGGTCGTTCAGCTTGGCTGCAAGTTGAAAACACAGTCCACCATTTTATAACACAGAAAAAAGAGTTGAAATCAAAATGGCGGACGATTCTTAAAATGGCGGCGACATCGATCGAAAAGCAGAACATTATGGACCCGGTTTTCTGTGTAATGCGAATAAGTTTAGGTCAATATACATAACAAGGCAGTATTATGTGATTATGTTTTAACAACAGAGACTCCCACCTATCCAAAGGTGAAGGTGTTGCCTTCATTTTCAAAAGTTCCCTTGAACTCAGACCAATCCCAAATCTGCCCATCGCCTCAGCTGAGCTATTAACAGTCAAACTACCTATATCACCCAATCAAACAGCCACAGTGCCCCTAATTTATAGGCCACCGGGTCCCATATCTACATTTTCTGAGGATATATCATCCCTCTTAGCCACCAACAGCAAGTCCAACTCCCAAATTATACTACTTGGAGACATTAATCTTAGCTACCAAGATCCTAACGACCTCAAATCACTCGACCTAGCCAACTTCCTAATTGATTTAGGATTCACCCACCATATTCAAAAGCCCACTCACATCAAAGGAAGAACCCTTGATTGCCTCGCTGATTTGAATTGTACCATTAAACTGGAGGCTGTCACTCCATGCATTTGGTCAGATCACCATAGGATAACCTTTGCTATCAAATCTAACCCCCTCAGCCCCAAATCGAACATTGCACCTTCTTTACACATCCGGAATAAGAAGGACATATCTAAGGAGAAACTGCTCCCACTTATCCTTCCCCTTCTCAACAACATCTGAGCTTTTTGCTCTGACACTACAGTCGTGGTTGACATCTACAACCAAACTATACTAAAGGCGCTAAACACTATAGCCCCACTCAAATTGCATAAACCAAAACCCTGTGCACACCTCAACTCGTGGTTCACACCACACCTAAGGGATTTACACGGTAAGCCAAAGGAAATGCAGAGGCACATTGGAAAGGCCATCCTTTGGACACCAACAAAAGTACCTTGATTACTGCTTCATCTAAGTACAAAGAAGCGATACACCTAGCAAAAAAAGATATTTACAATAAGCGCATAATGCAGGCTGAATCCAACACTAAAGAGCTCTTAAAGATTCTCAAAGAAATTGAATCTCTGATAGCCCCTATTGACAAGTGTAACACTGACACCATATGGTACGCTAAGATCCAAAAAGCGCTCCTCGAGAAAATCTCCATGCTGCAAGCCAAAATCAACAGTAAAAAATGCAGCCTACCATTAGACTCTCTATCTAACTCCTCTGCCAATAACATCCCATTACCGGCACACTCCTCCAAACCATTCAGCTTCTCACCCTGTCTATTTGGGAAGTGGAAACTACCATCAATAAAATTAAACCCTCTAATTGTCAAGGAGACGCTTGCCCGGCACTGGTCATTAAAGAGCCTAGCCCCTTTCATCACTACCTTCATTAATGCCTCGTTCAAATCTGGTATTGTCCCTGACAACCTTAAGGAAGCATGGGTCATCTCTCTAATTAAAAAACCTACCCTTGATCCCAACAACCCCTCAAATTACAGACCTATAACCACAGTGCCCTTTCTACTGAAGATCTTGGACCGTGCAGCCTATGTACAAATACAGGCTTATCTACAATTTAACAAACTCATTGGTATTCGACAGTCGGGCTTCCGATCTAGACACGGAACAGAAACTGCCCTCATCGACTTTTAAAAAAATGCAAATCGAGGACCTAAAAGACAAGGGCAAGCTGGCCCTTCTACTCCTGCTCGACCTCTCAGCAGCTTTTGATTTGGTCGACCACCAAATTCTTTGCCATCACCTCAAAATTGTAGCCCATTTCTCAGATGAAGCCACCTCTTGGATCCGATCCTTCCTGGCAAGCACAACCTTGAGGGAATTCTCCCCTTCCGCTTCTGCTGAACCATCACCAGTACTGAGTGGGGTCCCGCAAGGGTCCTGCATTTCTCCCACTCTGTACACGTTTTCATGAAGCCACTCTTTGATATTCTTGATTCTCTGGGTGTCACCTACACTAATTACGCAGATGACACCCAGATACTCATGCCTATCACTGGTGACTACGTGATTGACACAAAAGCTCTTCATGATGTTTATACTGTCGTCCAGGCCTGGATGGCTCACCAGGGGCTCTACTTGAACGACAAAAAGACTGAGTTACTTATCCTAGGTTCTCACTTCAGACGTAATAAACTGGTCCTAGCCCTTAAATCATTCAGTATTGACAGGAATACCATTAAGGTGTCCAATGGCGCAAACACTCTTGGTATCTATCTTGATTCCACCTTATCATTCACTAGACAAACTAATGCAGTGGCTTCAGCTGCAGCAAATACATGCAAACGTATAACAGCGTGTCGACCTATCCCTCTGCTATGAATTGCATCATTCTTGCCAGAACCCTCATAATGACCAAAATGTACTACTGTAATGCTCTCTACCTTGGAACCAGTCAAGGGAACATCAACAAACTACAGGTAACTCAGAATAATGCCAACAGCGCTGCCCTCAATCTGCCTAGGAAACTACATATATCTGACACTAGATGGAGCCTCCATTGGCACCCTGTTGCTCAGAGAATATCTTTGAAGTGCCAGGCTAACCATGCCCCTGAGTACCTAGCTAACCGCTTCTCTGCCCACACCTCTACATGTCCTCTGAGATCCACCCAAGCTCATTCTTTGTGCATACCTAGATTTAAGATGCAAAGAGCAGGGGGGTCTAGTTTCCCAGTCCTTGCAGCCAAATTATGGAACACACTCCCCAATACATTGAGAACTGAGCCCTCCTTCCACTCCTTCAAACATAATGTCAAAAAATGGCTCATTGAGCAGGACCTAGCTGCTTCTTGCACATAATTACACATTCGCCCCGCACTTGAAAACTTGCACTGTGGTCTTTACTGCCCTACTTATGGTACTTTTGCTTATCTTGTTCTATTCATATTCTACATGTTTCTTAATACAATTTTTAATGCTTCTACTGTCTACTATCTTCATGTTAACATCTTTAGTTGTCTCTTCAGTGCATTTCTGCAACTTGCTATTACCTTGTATGATACTTTGTATACTGCCTACCTTTATCTGTAACCTCTGTACATTGAGAAATCCCTTTCTTTATTTGTAAATGGGGCATTCCTCACTGAATGGCATGTTGTGTCAAGCTAAATTTGTGAAGAGCACAGACATCCATTTCAGGCCGTATGACCCATGTTCACTCTTGCAACAAATTAACCTGTGCAGAGGACTTCAAAAAGTACCCTTTTTCTCCCTGGCTATGTGTCAATTACAAAAGAAAACTATTTCCAGCATCTTTCCATGCCCTGAAACTGATCTGATCTGTCAAGGCTTTTCTGAAAATGTGTGTTAAAGAAGCCACATCTTGTGAAATCCACATGTAAAATGAGTATGTGTAAATGTACCTTCAAGTATTGCGCCCAGATGCCCACAGGCCAGGTGCCCAATACAAATAAACAAAATACAAATACAAATGACCATCATTTTTCCATGGACTTAGGAAATGAACTTATAGGACCAATCCCCAGTGACTGCTATGACAATGATGATGACATACCGCTAGAAAGGATCTTCACCCAGCAAAGGGGGGATATCCAAGTGTACTCTTCCTGCCCTTACGGGGGGGGAGAGGTGACCTGTGACATCAGGAAGAATGGTGATCTTCCAGGTCCTCAATGACAGCCTCTTCTACCTGAAACACTCTGTCCAGGTCAACACACAAACCAGAGACCTCTCCACATGGGATCACGAAACCCGAAGTCTTTCCAGGCTTCAGGCAGATGGTTGAAGAGAGAGTCAACCTCGCTGATACCTGTGAGACTGAGGAACAAAAGCAAAAGTTGAAACAGGTGTTCTTAGATTTTCAAGATATCTTTGCTGTGGACTTGTACGCCTGTTGTGGCACCATACTACCTCAATCCCCAAGGACCCTGGGATGACTCCGGTATTCGTGAAGCATTATTGCTTGCCTCTCACGTCTATGGAGTCCCTGACAGAAATTATCAAAAACCTAGAGTCCCGTAGGATAATTTGTCCAGTCTACAGCACCTTTAATAACCCGGTGCTGGGGATTTTAAAACTAAATGGCCAATGGAGACTTTGCACAGACCTTAGGGAGCTGAACAAATGGGTCCACATGTCCTGATGGCCTCTTCCCTACATTGACATGAGGCTGGCCCAGATCCAGGGGTCAAAGGTGTACACCGCCATTGACCTAACAAATGGATACTGAACTGTGCCCGTCAGTAGGAAGGACCAGTATAAGCTGGCCTTTACCTTCGGGAGGCAGCAGTACACATGGTCCTGGACTCCCTTCGGATACATAAACTCCAGCAATGAATTCAAAATCTTCCTTCACAAGACCATGCCTGACTTGGGTGAAAGGGGTAACCTGACCTATGTGGATGATAGCTTGATTAAAAGCTCAACTGTGGAGGAACACATAGCGGTAATCCGCTATGGTCTGACCCAGTTCAGGGTTGCCGGAGCAAAACTGTCCATCCAGAAGGCACAGTAGTAAAGGACCTGTGTTAATTTCTTGGGACATGAAATAACCCCTGAGGGTCTCTATCCACAGGCGAAGAAAGTGGAAGCACTATTAAAACTGAAAGACCCCACAACTCTGTGTGAACTAACATGCCTTCTTGGACTGACTAACTACAGTAGGAGGTTCATTGAGGATTATGCAGAGTTCACAAGACACCTGGTCCATCTGTTGAATGGGGAATCAAGTGGAAGTGGGGGCCAGAACAAGCAGAGGCAGTAAAACAACTCAAAAGAAGTCTCTCACAAGCACCTTGTCTAGCTTACCCTGTCAAAAACAAGGAGTTCTTCTTGAAGACGAGGTTCTCGAATACATGCTTGACAGCAGTATTATACCAAAAGCATGACAGAGTCAATAAAGTCATCTCCTATGTATGCAAGCAAGACTTTATCCTCTGTGGAGATAAAATTCAATGATTGTGAGAAGACATTCCTGGCAATGGTGTAGGCATTGAAATATTACTGCCCGTTCATCCAGGTGCAGCACATCATAGTGGCGACTCTGCACCAGCCTTTGCAATACCTCCAAAGCGACAGAATCCGGGCAGGAAATGTAAGCAATTCCAGAATTACCTCCTGGATTCTGTCGATGCAAGGCTTTCCTGTGGAGGTCAGATATGGCCAAAACAAGAAGAGTTCCCTCGCGCAAGGTCTGGCTGACTTGCATGATTGTGCCAGAGAAATCTGTCTCGAGGACAAAAGTCTCAAAACCCAGGACAACATGGAGACGTACCTGAATTTCCTGCACAAAGTCTATGAAGAAGACAACTGTGAGGGGATGCCCACAGTTTATGTGGACGGGTGCTCCTACCATGTTGACAACAACGGGGAAAAGGAACTGGTGGCCGGCATTGGGAATGCCTGGGTGAATGATGCCCTGAAGCCCTCCGCTGGGTACAAAATCGGTCCCCGCAGTAGTCAGGTGGAGGAGTTGATGGCAGTTCACCAGGCCATCCTCACTGCCGTGCAACACTGACACCGCAAACTGGTCATAATCACTGATTCAGATTATGTCCGGAACAGGATTGTGGAGCACCTGGTCAATTGGAGAAACAGAGGCATGCTGTGTGCTAATAACAAACCACTTAAACATGGCAAACTCATACAAAATATTGATGATCTGGTCACCTCTAATGGGATGATGATCTATTGGAAGAAGATTAAGGGTAATTCCAGAATAGAGGGGCCAGACAAAACTGGAAATGACCTGGCAGATCAGCTGGCCAAAAACAGAGCCATCCATGGGGATCCCATTGAGATCGAGTCCCTGTTGGGGCAAGTCCAGGTCACTGCTGTCACCAGGTCCCAGACAAATGCTCACAATGAACTCTCAACTGCCCAGTGGAGAAGGAGACCCCAAATACTGATTTAGTCAGAGCACAAAAAGGGGATCTGATTAGTGGGAAGTTTTGACAACACTTTGAGGACCCTGTGAACTTTCCTCTAACGGAAACCGATTACATTGGGAAAGAGGACCTCAGGGTGTTGATGAAGTGTACCAAAATGTTCAGAATCCAAGACGGTCTGTTGGTAAGGAGATCCATCTCTGATTGTGACCAGTGGGTGTTACCTACCTCATTCCGAAGCATGATGCTAAGTCACGCCCTTGACGTGGCCACAGCCAGTCATCGGGGGTTTCATACTACTCTAGAAATCTTGCGGGAGGTTGCATACTGGCCACACATGAGAAAGGACCTCTACCAATGTTTGAAGGGGTGTCTTGTGCGTGCACACTTTCAGCCAAGTTCACTCACACACCAAGCTCCCCTCCAAAAGAGGGGGATGAAACTGCCTTGGTCAGATTTACAAGTAGATTTCATCAGGCCCGTGATTCGCTCCTCTAGGGGGAAAAAGTACATGTTAACAGTAACCTGCTTGTTCACCATATGGGTGGAATATCTCCCGGCCCCAAATTGCAAGGCAGAAACAGCAGCTGCCCTGATGATCAACCACATCTTCTTGCTTTTTGCCTTTCCCCAAAGGATTTAGTCAGACCGAGGAAGTCACTTCACCAGCAAAGTGATGACGTGGGAGATACTTTGGGGTAAAAAGGAAACTTCATATTGCATACCGCCGATCATCTAGTGGGGGAGTTGAGAGGTACAATAAAACAATTGTGAGCATTCTAAAAAAGTTTGTGGCAGATTCTGGGCCAATTTGGGACATCCGATTATTGCTTGTCCTGATGGCTATCAGATCTACAACAATTTCAGTGACCAACATGTCTCCATTTGAGCTAATGACTGGACGAAGGATGGTGCTACCTCAGCATCTGATCTGCAGAACACAAGAACAGACACTGATCAATGCCTCCACAACACATGAATATGTTGAAAATCTAATAAAAAAAACACCTTCAGCATGTTTTTGCGTATGCTCAGCAGAATCTGTAAGAAATCGACAGAGGGGATGAAAACTCAATATGATTCAAAAACAACCAAAAAGGAATACCAAGTATGAGACAGGGTCTACTTGCACAATTTTCAGAGGAACCAGACTAAGGAACAGAAATGTCTCCCCTCATGGTGCGGTCCCTTTGAAATTGTAGACACAATTGCACCTGTTGCCTACAGAATCCGCATCCCCGAAGGAGAGATGTCAGAAGAGAAATGGGTCCACATTAATCAGTTAAAAAGTTGTCACCACAGACACACTTTGCAGCTGATTCAGGAGCCAAAGGAAAGTCAAGTAGAGTAGACACCTGGAGAATGAGAAGGAAGAAGAAGAAAAAGCTGAAGGGAATAGGTAGGCCCATAGGTATATCTATCTAACAGGGAGTACTTTTCTTCAGTGTTATTGCAAAAATATGTAATGAAACCATGGTGTAAAAGTCCAATCATGTCTTTGCAGTGTAAGTGATTTGTGTGCTGATATTGTTCAAGTACCCTGATAAATGTAAATGTATGCCTTGTCCCACTGATGCCAACCTTCCGGGAAGACTGTCAGTGAAAGATTCTAAAACCTGTTTTTATCTATCTCCTATTAGATTACTAATTCCTTTCCCTCCTAGAATGATGAGAACCTCCCCGGGACCTGGAAAGAGGGTGTCGCTCCACACTCTCCAAGGAAAGACAGAAGGAAGATATTGGCGAATCGCTCCCTGATGAAAGATGAATTCCACTTGATGAACCTCACTTTGCCCTACTCTGCCTCAACAAGAGGTCCTGGGAAAGCAGGGGGGGGGGATTCTGTGGGGTACATTTATCAGCCCAGCAGAAATCCCTGCCTCACAAAACTGCATTTCAGCAGTTACAGAAATAATGGCTGCACTGTGGCAGCTGAGCACATATTCCTTTGCATCAAAACTGCGTTTTTAGCAGTTACAGAAATCATGGCACGCTGCGTATGCTCTGCACATATCGAGTGAGATGCAGCGCAGGCCCACGAGATTAGCTGCAGTTATTGTTTCATGTCTACCCTAAAAGAAAAGGATTCAAAGGCAGCCTGGCTCAGCGCTGCAGTGCTGGGATTTGCATAAACTTCAAACTGCTAAAAAAAAGTTCTATGTAAAATGACTTTGCACTGGTGCTACCTTCATTTTTGAACATCACCCAGCTTGGATTTTAATAAAACACAGCCATGTCCATCCATATTCAGGTTGTGCACCAGCAAATGGGGCATTCCTCACTGAATGGCATGTTGTGTCAAGCTAAATCTGTGAAGAGCAGAGAAATCCATTTCAGGACATATGACCCATGTTCACTCTTGCAACAAATTAACCTGTGCAGAGGACTTCAAAAAGTACCCTTTTTCTCCCTGGCTATGTGTCAATTACAAAAGAAAACTATTTCCAGCATCTTTCCATGCCCTGAAACTGATCTGATCTGTCAAGGCTTTTCTGAAAATGTGTGTTAAAGAAGCCACATCTTGTGAAATCCACATGTAAAATGAGTATGTGTAAATGTGTTTTGCAAAGGTAGTGAAATAATAATTTTTAAAGCTGAAAATGTGAAATCATCCCAGATACTCGCACAGAAACAGTATGTTATGGGTGGAACTGGGTGGTTTAAATGTATATTATATTTAGTTAGTAAAGACTTGGTTCCTGTGAAAGAAAGTAAGGAGGAAATAAAATGTGTGTTACAACAGCAGAATACAGGGGCCTGGGCAGGGAATTCAAAGGCACAAAACTTCCTGGGAAAGGAATTTCCTCCACAAACTATGAAAGGTCCATGGTGTGAGAAGTTGTGACCTCGTCAGGCTGACTGGCATCTCCCCAGCAAGGGACAATGGATCAAGGGGAATCAGCATGTCACAGAAAAGTGTGAATTCCTTGTGACACCTCTCCTCAGTTGCATCTGCCAGAATCAAAGGGTGCTATGGTAACCCTGCTGTCCAGAGCTGGCACAGAGGGGGCAGGATGGCTGGGGAAATTTTAAGGACCGCCCTCCAGTGACAGATGCCATCCATTTGATTTAAAAGACTTTTTATATTAAAGCATTTATTTCAGTAACCTAAAAAAGCAGCAATGTGAAATGAAGACCGTTTTAATGTGATTTGTGTACCATTATCATGTGGGGGTTGTGAATGGCATTAAAGGGGCATTTCTGAAGAAAGCGTACATGATACAGTTATGAAAGTTAAATGAATATATGCCCGACATTAATACGCTGCTGTGTATCCATATGCAGATCTTTGGGAGAAATATTGTCCATAGAAATTGCGAAAGATTGCCAGAAGGACAAAACATCATCATACAAACCTGTGAGTTGGAACAGAATATTCCTTGTAAAATATGGGGTCTGCCCATCTGATTTTCGGAAGGCTAACAATTTTAAAAATAAGCATTTTGTGTCATAACTGATTTTGGCCAAAGTAACTGTGGTAGAACAAAGCACATCATAAAACACCCACTCTGAAACTCATGTCACTTTCCTGGGTCCAATCTGCTTACAGGGAGGCAGCTACATCTACAGCCTAACCTAGAGGAATGTCCAGCTTAGTTCTACCCACATAGTAAAAGTCCTCTGATGTCATCCGGTTTATAAAAGGAGGAAGTTTAGGGAGAGGCAGGAGATTCAAGGGACAGACTATTCAAGAAACAGACATTCAAGCATCATTCATTCACAAATCAACTTCCAAAGATCCACATTCACCCTGCAAGATTCCAGTGCCAGGCCAGGGGTAGCTGATCCAGATGCAGTACCTCATATCCAGGCAGAACCACCATACAGAACTTAATCCTACAAAAATCCCAATAATTCAGGGAGAAAGGGGGAAAGGCTGCTGACCCTTTGGGGGAATCCTGTGACCAGACCTGTCTTTGCCCAGCAGATGCATGAGCTGTCCACTGAGACCAGATCACGGTTGCCTCAATGAGTCCCTATAGGAGAGCCGCCGTTGCTCAGTGACCAGACCCTTGTCCCGCTGTCCAGAGATCTGGTTTGCTGTCCAAACTACCCAATTCAAGTGCTTCTTGTAAGTATCACCCCTCGCCACTATCAAAATGCTGCATGTAACATTCGGTTACCTTGCCATTTGTCCAACTCTATAAGAAACCCTATAAGAAACCCAACAAAAAAATCATATAATTATCTTAGTAACTTTTTTAAATTGTTAGAATCTTCTGTGTATCCCGTCCTTAGAAAAATCTGGGTTAGTCTTCATGTTTTAGCGCAATTCTTTCTAATCATTTCAGTCCTTGTGTAAGTCCTTATTATTATTTTGAATAACTGAATTAATTTCCTATAGAGATGAATGCGGCGTGGATAGGTTAACCTTGCAAGTAACCTCCTTGTGTACTGTGTCTTTCTTTAACAATCTAGCCTTTAAAAATATAGTTGCAGTAAAACAAATCACTTTACTAACAAAACCGAGTTTGCCCGCAAAATTGTTTCCCTTTTAAAACCGACTTTCCTTCCATTAAGAATCCCATACTGTCACCCATCAAAAGTCACCCTTTCACTATAGTATCATACCTGTTATGTGCCTTTGTACCTCTTCAGCAAAACCGATTTTCGATTCTGTCTGTTTAGCTCATTTCTGAAGTCGGTTGCCTATTTTAAACCCGTTAAAACTAAGCAATTACAATTTTGTCAATTTTGCAGCACTGTTTTTCCTTCCAAAGTTGATTTTCGAAACTTTATGCCCGTTGTTAGTACATTGCCTTGTAGCTTGTAGGTTTTCTTGCCTCTTTAGTACAGCCAAACTCATTCTTGTCTTATCCGTTTAACCGCACATGTAAAATCACCATTCAGTAATTCTGAGTGCCATTTTGCTATTTTTTCAAGGGAGCCCAATCCGATTTTGTGCCTCCCATTCAGAGGTGGTAGGTCAGATTTTCATTCCGATTGTTGCCTAGTATACATGACTCCTTGCTACCCTTCTCTGCCCACACAAAACTTGGTTAACAGGGGTTTGAGGGAGTGTTGCAGGGGGAATGCCTAACTGGTGCCATTTGAAAATACTACCCGAAAAGTAATCTTGCTTTCGACCACTGCGGTGGTGATATTGCGCGGTACAAATGTCCTTTAACATTAACATTAATATTCATTTGTGCATTGTGTATCTGATGTTAGAAGGTTAAACTAAGTGTAGTGTATCCGATAATTTTACAGTGGAATTATCAGCACACTTGTGATTGCTGCCCTATATTGAATGTGTTTGATTTGTATTCTAAATTAAAAATAAATCAATATTTCATTGATTACACACCGGCCTGGTTCATGGTCCATTGCAACACGGTGCAACACGGGGGGGGGGGTGAGACGGGTTGGCTGCCTTCTCAAAAATAGAATCTGAATGTAATAAACTTAAAAGCATTTTATTGTGCACTGCATCCCTGGCCAGTAGAAAGAGTCCTGGTATAGAGTGTGCCGCATCTTTAAAATCCTTAACACAGGTTTAAAAGCAAAATATAATCACCCAGGGTTACCAATGGGAGGCTGATGATATAATATTACAATGTGAGAACAGTAAACAACCTTGGTCAAAAGATTGATGCTAAAACTATCACAGACTTCTAAAGGTTCACAGGCGTCCAATGTATGGGGGATTTCTAAATCAAATCTATATCACCTCCCCATCCTAATTCCCATTCATGTTAAGAAAAGAGTATCATTCTGGGAGGGCCAGTGATAACAATGTTCCGGAATGGAACTCAAGCCATGTTTCAGATACCGCTAACTTGGACAATTTACAAGCAGTGATGGGATGATGAGTGAACACCATAGCCCTCTACTGTTTTACATTTTTATGCTTTTGACTTTGTAAAGCAGTTCATTGGAGGTGCCAACAGAGAATTAACACTGAGAAGTTTGGAAGCCAAATATATCTGAAAATTGAGCACAACAAATATTCTGTCTGAATAAAGACAGCGAACATAATTTGTTTTATCATAATGTATTTGTAAAACATACTTATTTCGCACAGGGGTGAATAGACCTATTTATTATTCATCATCGTTGTGGAAGGAGATCCGACTGTAATGCATATCAGTTTCAATGATTACGTTGGTTCAGCGCTGCTTAATATTAAGTTGGATAGCTATTTTAATATTGGTTACATGTTCCTAATATATGTTTGTTGATTAATCATGGCGCATTGGCATTGAGCATACCATATTGGCTGGTACTGATCTTCAGCTAAACACTACATACGTTTACCAAAGGCATATATTCTCTCTGCTCCTATAGCACGGACACTATTGTGTGTTGATATTATATTTATTTTTCTCATTTGCATAACAAATGAATGGATGTGTATTAGCCTATTTGACAGACAAATATAACTCAAGATTAAAAGTTTTCTAGCAATACCTTATGAGCACACATACAGATAACGTGTGTTCAACCAACTGGACGTCTGTTCGAATTCAAAAAATAATATTCCTAATTATAAAACTGAATTAAGAATAGATTAATTCCCAATCTACAACCCTAGGTTAATTAACGTTTACCACCACGACAGCGTTTTAGTGATATGTTACGTCACACACAGTGTATGATGATGTCATTAACAATATATGAACACATTCACAAAATGGTGCCTCGTTGCACATCCGGACCGCCATTGCTTACCGACCACGGAGGGATCAATGTTGTAAGTAGTTGAATGTGGCATCGATATTTACCATGTCTATTTACCCCATGTACTTCTTTCTCATCGTTAATATTAAGTATGTAATTGTTCGTATGGTCCAGGAATACTGAAACTAAATCCATGACTGCCTATGAAGCAACACCCAAAAAATGATTTTGAGAACATCCAGTAACACTTAATTCTCTAAATCTATCGGGTGATTGAATCACTGAGCCTAAAGATACCTTTGTACCGGGATACCAACCAGTTCTCTTGCTGGAACTGCGCCCAATAACACTCCCGATCCCATCTGCCGGCCGACCCTTCCTTACCCCCAAATGCTGCTCTTGTTCCTTCATTACATGTAACACGACCCTCCGGCAAGTTGTGCCCCCGTGCGTGCATTCCTATTAACCCCTCGCTGTTTCACGAAGATAGGTCCGCGCTCAGTGAATGCCCACATTAAATACAATAAATATTACAAACGTAAATGTAAATTATTTGCAATCAATAGCCAGGCCGATACAATTTCTATAAATATCAATTGCAATGTATACACACATTATACGTAGGTGCCTTCACATAATTCTAAATAATACAATGGATGCAAATAATACGTAGTCGCCCTTTTTTTTTAATAAAGATGTGGTCAGAAAACACATGGACACCTTTTCCATAAAATAAATTGCATGTAACATATGTGCCGTTTCAATAAATTACAATCACCTGCAGACAATACATATGTCCTTTCATATAAATTACAACAAAACGACACATTGGCAACAGTTCCATTAATAGAAATGCATGCAAATAATGTAGGGGCAATGACATATATTGGAAACTCAATAATTGTAAATTCCAATGTGTGTGAAAAGAACACGTAGGTATGTTTTCCATTAATATAAATGGTGTTTAAATACTGCATAAGCGGATTTTCCAGACGTAAACATTGGATGCAAGTAACACATAGGTTAAACGGAAGTGAAGAGGCATACTGCGAAGGTACCTGCGCTCCAGAAATGTGCATTCGCAATAGTTTGTGCAGGACCGGATCAGCGGCTCCCGGCAGAATATCTCACACGGGCTGAGCCGCCAGGGGGCCGCCATTTCATTTGCCGCTGGTGACTTGTATTTATTTTCCTAATCATTTGCCATAATAAGGGTGATGCCAGCCGTGCAGGAAGTTGTGACAGCCTAATGGTCCCCTGCTTTGAAAATAAACATGTTGTCCTCACCTTGACATTTCGTGGGCCTGTCAGCCCTCGCCTGTGGATGCAAGCAGCAGCAGGAGGGCATTACGGGGTGATAATGGCCCGTTGATGAATTATCTCTGCCGCACCGGTTGAAGATCACAGAAAAAGCAGAATCCGCTGCCGACATTTCAAACATTAAGAATCAGGCTCTTGGCCCCCAGACGCTTTCCCAAGACCTGCAAACTGTAGTGGTATTACATGCTCTTCAACTAGACTGTTCATTGAGACAGTTCCCGTGTAACCTTGGAACATACTTATTGCAATACTGTCATGTTGTAGAACTGTTTGCCAATTACCCTGTTCCTATGCAACTGTGTAACTATGTAACCAAGTAATCGTCTGCAACAGCAGCCACGATGCCTCAGGGCCGCTTCACGCGTTCTAAATTCAAACAAATAAATAAATGCTACATTGCGCCGTTTTGCACGTGGAGGCGCGAGGAGATAAAGTAATTTGCCCTCAATCACACGCGTGGTTGCCGAGTATTCATGCCAGGAACAGAATCCAAGGGCGTAATGAGGGTTCGCGTGCGCATGAACTATTACACAAGTGCCAGCGAAAAGAAGCCTGCACTGCAGCTCCACAGGTGTAAATACAACTGCATGTGCGCATGCACAAGTGTGCACAATGACCGCCGTGTCGAGCACACTAGTTTGGCCATTACCTGATTAGCCTGATTAACAACGCGTTATTCAATGGGATGCAACCACTGAAAACACTCTGGGCCTCAGTAGGGTTTTCCCATTGAGGAACGCTGTGAATCGGGCCCTGAGTGTACTCCCGCCTGGCAATACCATGCGTGGAATGGCGGGTCGTGGCCTTACGCAACAGCGCGCGCGTTCACAACTTGGACAATTGGCCGTATGTCCTGGTTACTCCTTTATCGCGAATTATTGTACAGCCATTGCGCTCTTCAGGCCATTTAAAGTATATGTTATCCTGATTAAAAGTCATGTATATACCTCTGGCGTCAAGCGTATCGGAGTGGTGTGCACGTGTTTTCTTACCCAAGTATTTTGTGAATATTCTCTTAAACATTACGTAATTTTCAATTATTTTTCAATGTAATTGAATCTAAATTGATAAAGACTGCAGATGGCCAGGGTGAGTTGCAATCTGGGGCGCATCACTTCCATTCTCTGTACAGAGATGGCATGGCATTAAGTGCACCAGAACACGACCCCCCCCCCCCCTCCGACACCTCCCTCTCTGGTGATGGAGTGGCAGTCTCTTTACAAATGCCAGTCCTTCTCCGGGTGAGTGGCAGCTTTCTCCCCCAGACCTCCCTCTCCCTGCTACGAGGGGCAGCTCATAATTTTCCCATCAATTGATTTTAAAAACAGACATTCCTTCCCGTTTTGTCTCTTGGGCCTCGGCAAATTATGCGTACAGTAAACCTCTTGGCCCCCGACCCCCTGTGGGACCCGAAAGCCTAAAGCAAAACAAAGGTAGCATTCAGTTTTTAAATGGCTTCCCTAAGTCAAATCTACATATCAAATGAGCGCGGCCACTGCCTGGAAGGGCGAAACAATGAGGCAGGGAATGTCTGAATTCCAAGGGTCAGAAAAAAGCGCAGAGTAACAACGTGCACTGTATGGCAACTGCTCTGGGAAAGGAAGCGGGCGCCATGACGCAGAGCAGAGAAAGAGACACGCACACAACTGCTCCTCACCGAGGGAGCGGCCGAAACGGCTCTCTTCATCCAGCTCGCCATGTGCTGGCTACGGTCAGGATGCTGGCTCTGGAAACCCAGGGCTAGCAAGAGCACACGAGCACGTGTGTACTTGCTTTAATGCAAGAGGCAACCACAATGACAACAAGGCGGTTGCGGGCCCTGGCGTAGCGCCTTCACGCTTGCCGGCAGCCTGTGCTTAAAGCTTCACTAAATACGAATCCATGTATTGCTTTTTTACAAATAGTTCGAAATTAAGCTCAATATAAATATTTTCATAGCTTTGCCAGGCAGAGCGGGGCCCACACTCACATGTGCACGTCAGCCGCCCTTATCTGATTTAATGATGCTACTGGCAGAGCATTGGATGGCTATTAGCACCTGAAAAAAGATTCTGGGTTCCACTAGGCGCTACAAAGTTGAACAACGCACCTAAACACGGGTTCCCCGAGGTTGCGTGCAGTGTTGACACTTTGCATGTTTTTGCTGGAGTCCTATCCATGGGTGGGGTTCCATCCCCTCCCCAAGCTCACTTAACCTCTATATGGAACCTCTGGGAATGTTCCTAAAAGAACCCAACATAGGCATTCATCACTACGCTGATCACACCAAGCTGTGCCTCAAGGTCAAAGGCCCCCAGGACATCTTCTGCCTGCGAGTGACTGGACATCATCCAAAGCTGCGTGTCAAATTCATACCTTAAGGTTAACCCCACCAAGACTGACTTCATCCTCACTGGTCCCCCTGCAAAACATCTACACGCCCCAAAGTGTCTGGTGGATATGCAACTGGAATGATTCACACCATAGATGTCAGACTCAGCCAAATTCCTAGGCTTAATTGTCAACAGCAACCTCTCCTTCCAAAAGCACATTGGCAAGAAAGCCTACACAACCTGGCTGTGGCTCCCCACACTCTGCAAAATCACACCACCTACTACTTGCGCACTGTGGTTCAAGTTCCAGTGCGCTGCCACATTGACGGGGAAATACCCTCTTAATCAGACTTGCATCTACTCATCTGGTCCCCCTGAAGGCTGTCTACCACTCTGAAGCTTGCCTGACAACTTGCGCCCGCACTTTTGACCACATTTCTTTCTCCCAGCACGACCAGCACTATAACTACTTTCCCCGCAGAATCCTATTTAAAACTGCTTGAATCATCTACAAAGCACTCGAGTGTCATACTAACATACCAGGGGCCAGATTACAGAATCTCTGCACAGGTGCAAGTGCAAGTTTGCACGGTATTAGCACTGGGGCAATGTTTGCCTATTGTAAAAAATGATGCAACATATTAGAAAACGTGTGCACCGTGGCAAATGCCGCTGGGCATGTTATAAGCATCAGGGCATACATTGCCCTAGCACAAAAAACAAATTATCCATGCATTTTTGCTCCAGGGCATATTTTACCCTAGTGCTAATACCAATCCGTATTAGCACTTGGGCAAACCTTGCACAGGTCAAAAAAATGTGTTCAAAATATATCTTTTGTTGCACAAGGGACATTCTTGCCCTGGTGCCTATAAAATGGCAAACTGCACGAGTCAATGTGAAATTGATTTCTAATGTGTCCCAGTGTTTTTGAAAATAGGGCAAGCTTTGCCCTAGCACTAATACTGGGCAAACCTGCACTTGCACCGGTGCAAAGTTTCTGTAATCCTGCGAAACTCCACATCTCTGGAGTCACTCGCACCTGGTATAGCAAATCCATCAAAGGGTTGGAGTCAGAATTTGCCTGCAAAGAACAGATCCCCAAACAGCTCTTCCCCTACCACGTCCCAACCCCAGGAACTCACTCCCTCTGCAAGTTCGGAACGCCTCCACCATCCTAAAGTTCATGGCTCTTCCTTCAAAGCTGTTGCTCGACTAAATCCATGATTTTCTGCCCTTTCGCCAACAGTACTTTGGTACTGTACAGAAACACCAGGCCCAATCATTGCTTCCACCCACTGTAAAGTTCTTCACAGCTCTCAAGCTAGTTTTTTTTTTAATGTATACCATAAAAAATACAAAAAAAATTAAATAAAAATTAAATAAAAATAAGCCCCTAGGCACAGACCGAAGCGCTGTGAGTGCTGGGGAAGTTGCCATATGAGTACTCACCAGCCATTACTGATTGGATGCAATGTCAGGGGAAATGTGTTTGGATTTTGGCATCTCTTTTCAGACACCCAACTTTTCCACTTTTGTGGAATGCACATGGCGATATTTATTCCTTACAACCAGAGATGTAGAATTTTATTGAGGATTTCCAAAGAGGACCAGGTATGTGGTTTTAGGCTTACAGTTTTGAAACATTTTGGAAAATTGAGTAGATGTGCTATATGTTTTTTTTTGCAATTAGATTTTATTTAAAAAGTCATCAAAAGACAACGGGAATAAAGCAATGAGATGCAGTGAAACTACATGTTTCTTCATTTCGTCCTCACCCAAGGACTAGAAATAACATTTTATTCGGTATTACCCACCTGGCATATTTAAACATCGAACCACACAGCACAGTAAGCTTGGTGGGGAAAATGAAATATTGACTATGCTTGATTCGTTTCGAAGAGGAAAGGAGCCCACGTGCAATGAAACCTTGCAGTCGTCCCTGTTATAATTAAAGTGTGATGCTCCATCGTGCCACGTTCTTATCAGATACATTACTTTGGTTGGTTGATCTGGCTTCCCGTAAAGTTTACTAAAGTACCATTTCACAGCCACAAGCAGCTTTGCAGTGAGATGCCTATCTCCCAAGGAACCCATCTGTTCACTCGTAATCCCTATTAGTACCCGGCGAGTGGCAATCAGTCTCCAACAAGTGATCTGATTGACCCTCTTTGGGTCATTACCAGCCCAACAAAGCCTTTGTTGAGCCAAGAGCAGCTGCGTCCTGGCCACCATGTAAAGGGAGATGGGACTACATTGCACTAACATGTGTAGTATGTGTGTGATTGAACAATGTGGGCATTGGTTTTAAGATATTTGTCTTAAAAAATGTGAATGTTTTTTTTTTGTCAATATGAAATAAACGGTCTTGTAATTATGGTGGTCATCAAGGGGTTCATCTGGACATTGTTGCCCTGATCATATTATCTTTGATATATCCACATTTGTCATAGTCATGGCTTTACAATAGCACATGGTTCCACTATCAATTGTGGGAGAAAGGGGTGACCATGAGGGTAGGGGGTTCTGTGACATGGTTGCAGGGAGACTTTACCCCACGAGGATGTCCTTATACCCAGGAGGGGAGTCCCTCCCTATGAGGTTCACCCGCACATTATCACCCTTCTCTGGACTATTGGGTGGCGGCCTCACCTCCCTAGCCTCATAGTAAATAGATCCCCAATGAGGAGAAGTGACGAGACCCGGCGAATCGTCACACTAGGCACCTGGATCTCGTTTCATTCTCTGAGGTCAAGGTAGCCACCACCCTTAGGGAAATGTCTCAATCGCTACAGGTCTGCCATTTCAACCTAGCATTTCACTTTCAAAGGTAAGCCTATCAGGCAGAATCAATTAGCATGTGGGCTGATGAAGGACAATTCGTTTTGTTTGCTGCCACAACCTAGATAATCAGTGCTATGGGATTTCTTGGACTAGCCTCACAATGAGAACCTCTCCTTACAGATCTTGTCAGCCAATTTGGCTACTCTTTTATGTTTGATTTCATTCAAGAGCTTATCAGATGTCCTAGCAGTGGATTTGGCTGCAAATGTTTTGCACTTCAGCAGGTGTATTTTATACTATAGCTGGTAGGACTACAACTGGTTTGTTAAGGATTTCAATCAGGTGACACAAACCTTGGTCTCGGCCTAATATGTCAGCGCACGACTGAAATGCCTTTCTTTTTTATTATATAGATTCACACCCCCTTTTCAAATACCCCGTGTCACAATGGACCATGAACCAGGCTGGGTGGTGAAATACAATTTTTATTTATTGATTTTAAAATTCAAAAGAAATCATACACTTTTAAATAGGGGGCAGAAATGGGGTGATAATTACAATGAGAATATGAGCAATGCATTGGGTTGAACCTTCTAGTGGAACATATACACAGCACAGTGGAATAGAGGCCTTTTTGATTTAGAAAAGATAGCACCCAAGTTATGGTTTCCCAATGGAATGTTCCCTCAACCCACAAATAATCAATTCTGAGTGGATAAATAGAAGCAGCAGGCAATCAGGAATAAGAAACAGGAAACAGAATCAAAATGGACAAATAAATAATGAATGTGTGTTAAAAACCTTGAAGCAGATATAATTCCCCACTAAAGCAACAATGCAAAGACACTAACAATCACAAAGAATGGATTACCAAAAGCATACAGTTCGAAAATGAGTGGAAAGTTTAAAACAGATTGCAGCAAAATGACACGTGGGAAACTTTGCAATTTTTCCAATTCCCGCCTGAAATTACCCAAACGATTTTTAATAAAAATGGATGAAATACACTGATTTGGAGTGCGGTTTGGTTGGGGTGTAGAGGTATATCCCAGGGATATTCTAGAAGTGAAAATAGGTCTCTAACTATGAAACTGGGTGAGTTATGCAAGATATAAAAAGGTGCGCTTTGAGTAAAATGGAGCCGTGAAATAGGAAAGGAAATCAGTTGTGACAAGAACAGTTTTACTTTACACTAGAGTATTCAGGCTAGGCCACCAAAGATGGACACAGTAGAGCCAGGTGTTGATTAGCAATTTCAACCCCGTCACCCCATCACCCAACCCTGGCGGAAACCAGTCCGATCATCCAAAATAGGACTAATGGTTTAGGATTACACAAGACAAAATTACTAAAGAGATGGTGCTAGCACTAGAAATCAAGGGCGGGTTGCAAGAAGGATTCTGACAGTTTTAACAAGTTAGCAGGGTAAGGATAGGATGACTTAGAGAGTAAGATAAGGACAAAGACAAGATATGCTATGGCTTTCTATGGGGTGTCGATTATACTCACAGTCCACTTTTTAGTTTTGGGATTTTTGGACCGTCAACGGTTCTGGTCACTACACAGCAGCGTGCCTGGCAAACAGCTGGGCAGTTCTGGTCACAGGATGGCATTTCTGGACTGGCAATTCTGGTCTATGGATGCTAAAGGTCAGCTGGATGGTAGGATTGCAGCGAGCATGCAGTTAGGGGGCAGCAAGCCCAAAAGAACACCACAGCTTTTACCTTTTTAATGGGAGATTAGTGGGTTTTCAGACTTGAGGCCTTGCTGGAAATAGGATCAGCACTGCTTGGGTTTTGCAGTGGGCCCTGCAGTATGGTCAGCAATGCCTTGGCCTTGTAGTTGGGATCTGGCATCTGGATGGATGGAACAGGAACGCAGCGCAGGAACGTCAGAAAGTGTATGTGTCTCTTGAGTCTTGTCAGGGACTCTTTATATAGAGCATGGTGACATCATAGACTATATGGCTGGGCCGGCTTAGCTACACCTGCCTCTAAACAACTGGATTGGACAATCAAGTTTGGTTGCCTCCTTGGGATGTGACTCAGTTCAGGAGGTTGCATTTTATGATGTAAAAAGACTTCCCCCAGACCTTTTTGCCAAAAATCAGCCATACCCAAAATTACACATTTGTACAGTTGTGGCACCTTAACAAATAACATAATCAGGTTACATATTTATGTAGAGAACCGCCGTCCAATCCTGCAATCTGTGAGACATTGTTTTGTCCTTTTATACATTTTTTGGTCATTTTCAGTGTGAAATATTCGGCCTAAAATTACATAACTTTATAGATGGGTGTGGATGATCATATGGGATGTATTGTACACACATTCCTATTTGCAACATGGATGCTTTTCTTGTAATCTGCAATACTTTGCCATTTCTGTCCCCAAAGTGTCAGTTAATTCTACCATGTCTTCAATGAAAGCCCATACAATCATATTTAAACTATAACATTTTCACATTTTTTCTAATTCTTGCTGCAGAGATAAAAAAATGTCTTTAAAGTTTATTTCTAAAATAGTCTTTGGAAGCAAATGGCAGTCCTTTGTCAATGGCTCATTTATTCCTTTCTTCTGCTGCCACCACCTGTCACTTCAGCCATGTGTGGGCTGGGGGTTCCCAGTTCAATTTAAGGATTTATGGCCCCCTGCACTTCACAGGTAAATGTCCCAGGGCTTCTGTTGCCCCAGCCTGTAGCACAGACGAATATCTGAAGAGCGTGTGAACTTTGTTTGTCTTGGTCAAAGTTTTCAAGCTAGCAAATATCACTTTCGTGTCCTGTAAGTTTATGGTGTGGCTCCCTTCCCATGGGGAAGCTTTGACTCTGCCAACTGGAATAACCGGTTTTTGACAGCTTGCAAATTCAGCCAAGGCAGCTTAAAACCTTTATTTTCTGATTTCTGGTCCTGAATTAAAACAAACCTGTGGAATAAAATAGCCCATTTATGTATTTTCACCAGCCACAAATCCTTTCACATTGCTAGGTAATGGCAGGCTTTCCTTCAACAGTTTACTTTTTAAACAGGCATTTTTCTCCTTTAGTTTTGCAAAAGCCCATTTTTACACATGTGTTGAAAACTGCTAGCATTTGCTTTCAAATTCGATTTTGCCATCTGACTTCCCAATATAACCTCACAGCCATAGTTATTTTCTTCTAGGCAATAGTTTATTTGAAGCACAGAGGCCTTGAAACTGACATGTTTTGAACTACTGAGCTTTGATACCTTTGTACATAAATGAACGCGATTTCCAGTGCGAGTAAAAGTGAAGTTCCTTGTCGATTTCTCTCAGAGTTGGTTTGACAGGGCCTGTCATTCAGAAATAACACCTGGTTTTGCTGAGGCACAATGAGATACTGGGCGTGGCAGGGCCTTATTAATCACAGTGATTTAAGGAAGAAGAGATGGAAATAGCGTCAGCAGCATTATTTTAAAGGTGAAAAGTTTACTTTATAATGGATATCTTGGGCTTTCAGCAAAGCAGTGCTGCCTTTTCACTCCATTTCTTTTGTATAGGTAAGAATACACTGGCACACTCCCTTAGTGTGTCCCCTTGTTCCATCCTGCCCCTGTGTGCTTGACAAGAAGGTGCCATCATCTTTTTGTTGCTGCAAGAATGCAGTTTTGAGGCCATAGCGCTCACAGGACCCAGCGCAGCCATTTTGCTGTTTCTGCGCACATGCAGCATGGTGATGTGGGGAAATACTGTTGCGTGGGTCAATATATCACACAGGTTGTAGGTCAGTAACTTAACCCATGTTTCATGATCAACCAAACCTGTATTTTCTATGTTGTCTCAAACACTATGGACAAAGAACTCAAAATCTGAAGAGGATTCAGTAATTTGTTTATGTTTCTCATAGGAAACCTGTGCTTGTAACCACAATATTAAGATGGACAGGTGGCTAATGTCTCAGGTAAGGGTTAATGTATGCTTCTTTCAGCCCCATCGTCCAAGGGAGCCTTGGCCTCTAAACCCTTTTGGGCATGTGCCCAGATTGAGGATATTTTGAAAGCAGCCGACTATGCGCACTGAAAACATTTGGAGGAGGAGATCAAGAAGCTGATATGTATACTGAGCAGGGAACCAGAATGCCCCCTTCTGTATTGTTAGTCTATATGGAGTTCTGAAAAGTGGGAGCTCAAGACTCCAGTAGGGTGCTGCACCAGGTTTACACATGCCTGACTTTGGAGTGCCACACGGTGGCCTACTCCCCTCCCCACTGTGGGTGAATTGATGGTAGGTACTGTGTGTGAATTGATGGTGGGTGTACAGGTTCACTGAAACCTGAAACTAAAGCTACCAGGAGTCCTTCCTGCAAAATTGACACTAATTGAGAAACCTGCACTGGCTGCAAGATGCAGGTTTATACTGCCTCCCCAATGATGTGATAAGCACTGAAAACGTTGGTGGTAGTTGATGGGCCAGCTGGTTCTTGAGCTTCTGCCTCCTTCTCTGATGGACCACTTTCTCCTCAGACCATGCAACCCAGGACAATCACATCACCAACTCAAGCACAGGCTCCCTTCACCTCGTCAAATGTGTGATGCTGGGGAGGGGCTCAGAGTGCCTGCTGCTAGTGCACCACATGCAAGTAGAGCGTGGCAAATCGATTTCCTGAGTCATGCTAACCAAAACAGGTTCACTGAAACCTGAAACTAAAGCTACCAGGAGTCCTTCCTGCAAAAATTGACACTAATTGAGAAACCTGCACTGGCTGCAAGATGCAGGTTTATACTGCCTCCCCAATGATGTGATAAGCACTGAAAACGTTGGTGGTAGTTGATGGGCCAGCTGGTTCTTGAGCTTCTGCCTCCTTCTCTGATGGACCACTTTCTCCTCAGACCATGCAACCCAGGACAATCACATCACCAACTCAAGCACAGGCTCCCTTCACCTCGTCAAATGTGTGATGCTGGGGAGGGGCTCAGAGTGCCTGCTGCTAGTGCACCACATGCAAGTAGAGCGTGGCAAATCGATTTCCTGAGTCATGCTAACCAAAACAGGCCGTTGACCACCAGCTGAGATACATTGATCTGTACGTTGTGATGATGCTAAAGGCGATGTACTTATTCTTGGTACAGGCAGTGATACTGGTGTTACATTGGTGCTGTTGGCAGTGTTGGGAGTAGTGGTGCTGCTGGTAGTGCTGCTGGACTTACTCTCTGACTTGTTGTCATGATGGAGTAGTGCGTGGAATTACATACCCAATGTGGAAAGTGAAAACGTGTCACTCAATAAAACCTCTGAGCCAACATCCAGCAATGGAAACCTCCTTTTTTGAGAATCAAGCTGCACCCCGAAGTATTACCATATCCATGATGCCCCAAATGGCACTGCTTAGTTTGCTAGAGGGGAAAACATTGATGATCTCATTTGTTCCGCCGCTCCTAGTCCCAAAAATTCTGGGTCTGGTGACTCTAGACCTGCTGGTACTGGTCCGGATACTATGGGTCATGTCAGAACATTTCCTTCTAATACTGGTTTTAAAGAAACCAGTCCTGGTGGTAGTGGTTTTGCGAGTACCGCTCACACTGCAATAGCCCCCCTGTGAATGACCCCCTACTCTTTCTTGCTGGCAGGTGGGACTGTTCCAATGTCAGGCTATGATCAATAAAGGATGTTGACAGCATGCTGTCCTCCTGTGTCTGCTTCATCTAGTTGGCTTTCTCTACAACTGCAGCTTCTTCATTCACCTCCCAGCATTGGTCTGCCATTTCTGGGGCACTCCCCACCTGCAGCGTTCTCTTGTGGAATACATTCTGCAATGGTGACGAGCCCAGGACCAAGTCTACTCCAGTGGTCCATACAGAAGTATTGGCGTCATCACTACTGTGCCCTAAGTGGTCATTGTTGGCATTGGCATCTTATCTTCCTGCTTTGGTACAACGATTTGGTACAACGATTCCACTTCTCACTGAAGACTGCTCCAATAGCAGAGAGGTTTGGAAAACGCAATAAAACTCCACAAGGACAAGCAAGTAACGGGGAATGCAAATAAATTGAAATAAAAAGAGGAGAGGACTGCAAGAAAAAACACAGGCATAAGGCAAAAGGGACAAAATAATAAAAATAATAAAACTGCTTGAGCATGTACCTCGCTTGGATGACACGGTTGTGAGCGATGGCCTGCGTGAGCAGCCGGGTAGGATTGGGATTGCCAACCATGGCCACTTCTGGATAGAGTAGCGGTTGTTTAGCGAAGCCACGTCCTGACGGCATCAGTAATCCACTGAGGCCAGATTAGGATGGAATACGAATACCAGCTAGCCTCACACATAGCCAGGTTCCATTGGTGGGCAGGTGCCGAATTTTTGTCACCATTTTTTTAATAGTTTTGAATATCGGTGAGCATCATTTATGGAAAGTATAATGATTATCGGCTGATGCCGGAGCTAGATTGACATGCAGTGAAGTTTGCATGCCACAACTAAAAGAAAATGTGGAAATTCAACAATGCCAATAACCAATCCACTAACAATTTCCCCTCTCTGCCTACACCTCTCAAACTCTAACCAGACACAACCTCAACCCTATACCAAAATAAACCACACAAACGTCACTACACCGCAACAACAAAACAACCCTCACATACACTCGCACAACAGCACACGACATCTATCGACTGAAAAACACTGCAAGCCCAGCGAACGGTGTTAACCGTGTTGAGGCTGCCAACAGCACATCACTGCTCCCTTGCACTTTTCCCGCTTACTCCCACTAACTCACCCCGCGCCCTTCCTGTTTCAGAGACGCCAGAGCGCCAAGGGACCACTCCGATGGTGATAGTGCGCGGTAAAAATATCCTTTAACATTAAGATAAACATAAGTAAAATCCCAAGCGGTGGGAGAAAGGAGAGAGAAATGGGACACAACAAAACAAATAAATAAAAGCTTATGTAGAAAAATGATGGCAAACAAAGTTACATGGTTAAATTAAAAGTGTTTGTTGAGAAAAGGAGTGTATAAAGAGAGGATAGATGGGTGGAAAAAGAGGGGTGGAACGAGAACACAGATAGAGGAGCAATATGCGACACAAAAGAAACATGCTTCAGAGAAGAAAAGAAAACTGAGAAGGAAAGCTGCTGCTGTTGATATGCATCCGATGACCGCTGCTAATATCTTGTCTCGCCCATCGGCTGGTAAATGCCAGGATGAGCCGCTGGGGCGTGTTTTTACATAGAAGAGTTGGACCTATTAGGTCCAACATTTTGTGTCAAAACATATTTTTAGCAATCTGGATTTCATGCAATGGGGAACTGTCGCACATGGCTTCCACCACTGGATTGACTGAAGGTCTGTGTTCATGCTCAGAAAAGCAGAAATGCTGCCTTGGTGAAGGATTTCGTTATATTCTATAATCAAATTCATGTTTCTGGTCACAGATGGTCTATTCTGCCCAGAAATACTAAGGTACATTTAAAAACCTCTGTATTGCAAAGTTCTCCACCACACATCTGAATTACAATGGGAACTACTATCCATAGACCCACTCAAGAGCCTTCACGTTTCTTTTGAGGAATGGCCGTACTTTATCACCAACAGCAAACAGTGTCTGGCTGTCTTGTCATCCTTGGCGATTCCAATCTTTTTCTTGTTTTGTTTTGCCTGCTCTTCAGACAGGTAGACGGCAGCATTCTGGCACACCTGCACCAACTTTGATTTAAATATCCAATCTTCTATTCCTACCTGCTCAGGCGGACACACCTTGGATGCCATCTCGTCTTAATGTAGCCCATGAAGTTTTCCTACATCTGCCAAATCATAATCCTACATTCTTGCACGTCTGGCCCATAAAACGGGTTTCCTTAGATATCTTCACAAGCACCTTCAGGAGCCCTGCCTTGAAGAATATCTCTGCTGAGAGCTTGCTGTTCCATCTTCTTTAAGCACTAACCGGACCTTCCAACCCCGAACTGGAGCTTCTTAAGAGAACTAACAGGGATTTACAGAGGCACTGGTACAAATGCAAAAACCTCAAGGACAATCACTGGCAGGCAGCCAATGTGTATTCTTCTGCGATGAAATTATAAATATTAAAGCTTCGATCGTTGGTCATTCTAGAGTCTCTGCACCACCGCCTATACCCGACAAATAGGTGATTGCCTGTGTGAAAATAAGCGAACACCTCTTCTGTGTAGGCCATCCCATGTCCTGCAGAGACCATAGAAGACAACATTGGGCTCCATCCCTGACCCAATTAATCAACAGTTCTCTTGAGGCAGGAATCACCCTGGCCACCCTGAGGAAAACTCTCCTAAGAACGTGAACAACAATCCCAATGTTTCATCCAACTATCGGCCCATACACATCCACCAGACACCCCTGCACCAGACCGGTTTTGATGGTTATTGACCATGCTCTTACAGTTAGTGGGCACGAAGTTGTCAACAAAAGTTTTATAGTCGTCAAGAAAACAGGTTTCAGTTAGGGCAAAAAGGTTGGTGTAATGTTGTTCTCTCAGGTTGTGAACTTTGCATGCATGTTTTTGACCTGATCTGGTGTTGAGAGTGCATATGTTGTAATACATTTTAGATGTATGTGGCCTTGATGTGGGTAGTGAGGGATCGGATAAGGCTGTTAGGGACTGAAGCCAGAATGCTCTATGCAGGAGAAGAATCACTCAAATGATAAACTTTAAGAAGGATGGAACCCCTCAGAGAATGTATCACCTTTTACCTCAAATTATTTCCACATGCCCAGATGGTGTGAGGTTAGCAAGGATGATGGACTCCCCAAAAAATTCAATTGATGCCAAGTCACTCAGGGTTACAGAAGAATCATTTTGAAACTGATTGTCATCCTGCTTGCGTCCAAAGAAAAAACAAACTAGGTTTTTCACAACAATATATGCCAACATTCTACAGAAAAACACATTTTCAGGCAAACTTGTTTTGTTTGCATTTTACTTGTAAATCAAACTTGGGTGTTTTATACATTTTACTTGTAAATCAAACTTGGGTGTTTTTCTGCATTTTAATTGTAAATCAAACTTGGGTGTTTTTTGTTTTTGTATTTAACTTTGGCCATTGATTGTAACCTGCTAGCCCAGTGTTCTATACCACTGTACTTGCTTACTCCTCCCTTTGCCTCCTCTCTTCCCACTCATGGCGCTTTCCGCTTCTCCCATCTATTCTAACTGCTTCTCTATCAACTATCCTTCCCTTCTCACTAAGCCTGGAAAGAAGAAGTTTAAAAAGGATCTCTTGTCCTCCAAACCTGGTCTCCCTATCGCTGAAAACTATACCAGCACCTCTTCCAGACAGACCCTCACTGACATCCTCTTTGTTGTTCTTTCGCCAGATCTATGGACCCCCATATGATCTCTGTCCTGTCTCTTCCTCACCCTTTAATGTTGGCACTCGCTTGGAAGTCCACATGGCCTCTTTTGACTCCTCCACAGTCATCCTTAATGTCTACCTAAATGGCACTGTCATGGTTGAAGGTCCTCAGGCCAATCTCCTACTCTTCGATAGGTGGTTCCCTCCTCTCATTCTTTGGTTACCTTCCCTCCCTCCTCCTCTGCCCCACTTCAGGCTACCCCCACTCCTCTGCAGGGCATACCTCTGATTTGTACCCCTCCCGGAAGGTCTTTAAGGCCATCAACCTTCTTCTTCTTGTCACTCTCAACTCTCCCTCTGCTGTCAAACACTCCTCTGACATCTGCCACCTCCTTGAAGAACTGGACCTGGATGTCATTGGTCTTGCAGAGACATGGTTCACAGCCAGCTCTGTCACAAGCTTTGACACTCTTCTCCCTGATGGCTACAAGATCCTCTCCGCACCCAGATAAACTCGGCCTGGAGAGGGTGTATCCCTAATCTTTCCATAGTGGATTCCTGCAAATAGCATTCCCACTCAGATTTACTCCTCTTTCGAATGACTTGTCTGCAGGCTCTCAATCTCTCCTTACCACTCTCTTACTGTTGCTACTCTCTACCGGCCTCCTGGGAAAACCACCTGTTTTCTTTCTGAGTGGGCTGACCGCTCCTCTTCTCTCCTGGCCTCAATCTCTCAACTCCTCCTCCTTGGTGACCTCAACATCCACCTCGATTCTCCCTGTCCCTCATCTCTGCTCTTTCATGACCTTTGCAATCCCCTCTCCCTCGCTATACTCCCATCTGGCCCAACGCACTTTGCAGGACACACACTTGATGTCTTGATCTCCTCTGGCCTCCTCCTCTCTATCCCTCTGACCACTCCTCTCTCCTGGAGTGACCACTGCCTTCTCTCCTCTCATCTCTCACTCTCTTCCCCCCAAGCAAAGCTCACCCCAACACTGCCACCTACCTTCTCGGGCATCCGACCTATGAAGCGTGTGTCAATTGAGGCTTTCACTGCAACCTTCTCTCCCCCCACTCCTCTCGCTGAATCAGACCCGGACACAACCCTGTCCCTTCTCTACTCTTCTATTTCTGATACTCTTGATGCTCTTGCCCCTGTCATGAGGATCCGCCTGAAGTCCAAAGCCAAGTCCAATTCCTGGTGCGACTCTGACCTAGCTACACTTGAACGTAAGTGTAGGGCGGCCGAGAGGAAATGGAGGGCTTCTTGTTCATCCTCTGACAAACTGGCCTGTTGCCTGCTCCAAAGGCAATATCGACTCTCTGTCCGCACCAAGAAGAGAGTCCACATTCAAGCCCGTGTCTCTGCGGCATCTAACAACTCGGCCATATTCTTTAAAATCTGCAAGAAGCTTGCCAACCCTGCTGCAGTCTCTATGCCTCCTCTTGCCTCCCAGGCTCTCTGCAATCCCCTTGCCTCTCACTTTATCTCTAAAACACAGGACATCCTGTCCACCCTCTCCTCCCCTCCCCCTCCTATTCCCTCTCAGTCTGTTGTACTTGCTGACCCCCTTTAACCACCACCCCACCCTCCTCCTCTTCCTTTTCTCTTTTCTCCCCTAATGAGGTCGCTAGACAAGTCTGATCTATGAAAGCCTCATCAAAACAGGTTCATTCCTGTTCGTCTAAAACCATCAAGGACCACATTGACACCCTCAATCCGGCTTCTGCAACCATTCATTTGCCTCAGTATCCTTCCCCTCCCCTCTGAAGCACTCCCTTGTGCATCTTCTTCTCAAAAAACCCACAGCTTATCCTTCCTGTCCGGCAAACTATTGCCCAATCTCCATTACCCCCTTTCTGGGCAAACTCCTGGAAAAGCTGGACATATCTCATCTTAACCTTCATTCTGATTCTGTTGGCTGAATGGCCAGAAGCATGGAAACTGCTCTCCTGAACATCCGTGAAGATCTGCTCTCCAACCTCGACTCTAACATTCCCTCTGTCCTCATCCTACTCAATCTCTCTTCTGCCTTCGACATGGTCATCTATACCATCCTGCTCAACCGTCTCTCTGACAACTTGGGTATCACCGATCAGGCTCTGGCCTGGCTGACCTCTTTCCTCTCTGATCGACCCTCCCAGCTCCAACTTGGGTCCTTCCTATCATCTATCTTCCTCTCTACCTGTGGTGTTCCCCTGGGGTCTAACCTCTCGCCCTGGCTCTTCAACCAAAACCTGGCAACTCTTGCCCACTGCATTGCCATTTTCTGCTGAAATTTCCAGTGCTACGTTGATGACAACTCATTTTCAGGCTGCCCTCGGCCACCTCCTATCCCTCTCTCATCTCTGATTGCCTAACTGCCATTCAAGATTGGTGTGCCACAAATGACCTTTGACTGAATGCCAGCAAAGACGGAGATCTTCCTCATCAGCACACTTTCACCATCCTTTCCCCCCACTCTCTGGCCGGCCTCTCTTGGCTCTCCTCCCACCCCCACCTGCATGGCTAAGAACCTCGGGGTCATCTTTGACTCCACACTTTCCTTCTCTGCTCACATCTCTGAGGTCTCTAAAAAGTCAAACTTCCTACTTCACCTCCTCAGAGGTACTCTGCCTTTCCTCTCCTTCCCCCAGAAGCTCACTGTCTCCCAAGCTCTGGTCCTCTCTAGGTTGGATTATTGTAACATCCTCTTTCTAAATCTACCTGCCTCTACTCTCTGCTCTCTGCAACTAATCCAGAACAGGACTGCAACACTTGTCCTTGGCCTCAAGCCCTGGGATCGTATTTCTCCAGCTCTGAAATCTCTCCATTGGCTCCCAGTGGATGCAATAATTAAATTCAAAACCCTCTGCTTTGTCCACAAAGCTTTCTGGGGCCTGGGTCCAAAATACCTTCAGCTATCCCTCTGCAAATACCTCCCCTCTCGAGCTCTTCGCTCCTCTACCTCTGTCTCCCCCAGGGTCAGTCGTTTTTAAAAGAAATGAGCTGTGGGTAGATCTCTTGTCTTCGGCCGGGACCTCCCTCTGGAACAGCCTCCCTGCCACTCTAAAACCTGAGGAGAACCATCTCTGGTTCCGGAAGCTCCTCGAGACTTTCCTCTTTGCTTCTGCCTTCTCTCCCCCCTCCCCTGCTGATCTGCTGTTTTGGCACTGTGCACCTGGCCACCCACTGTCCCCTGTTCACCTGGCCACCCTTCTGCACTGCCTCCTGGCCACCCCTTGCACTGGGGACTTTATCCCCCCAAACCCCATTTTCTTCTTTTTCTGCACTTATCAGTGTTACCCAGTTCTGCTGTCGTAAACACAGCACTTGCCACTTGCTGGCTGCACTACCACTGTTTATTGCCTCCATTATCTAATAATTGTATTTATTATTTTTTTATCTGTTTCTCCTCCGCTCCGCACTTTCCACTCTCTCCCTTCCATGCACTTTTCCCCTTTCCCTTTCCCATGCACTTGCACGTTCTCAATGTCACTGAGCCTAGTAAGATCGCTGTTGTGTTCTCCCCTGTTGCCCTCCCTTGCCTTGTCGCGCTCTGAAACACCTGTGTATGAGCACGATACAAATAAAATATCATATCATATCAATATTCAATAGTTTTTGGAGCAGCACTTCTCTGTAAAGAAATGTGCATGCTGGCTGTGCCGAAAACACTGTAATAACACCCTTTCATGCTGACTGTAGCCAATATAAGTGACCTTTGCCACTGTACAAGTATTTCATGCTGGCTATTTGCCAATATAAGTTAGCAAGTGGCTTTCAGAATTAAATGTTCACATCACTCAAGTCAAAACTAATGACTTTTCTCCCATGGAGTACTAGAGCTTGCAACACGCACTGCTGCTTATGCAGTTCATTAGATGGAGAGGAATGCAACAAAAATGAGAGGTTTATGGATTGATGGCAGTGCAGATGGCATATTCTTAAATTCTGTGGCATGGACAATGATATACTTTCACTGGAGCATGAAGGTATTAATTGCAGTGTCACATGTGATCTTGGGCAAAATGTGTATATTGAGAGCAGATTTTATATTTGGGTAAAGTTGAAGAAATCAACAATGGGACAAGGGGAATTCATTACAGTGAAACCATGTGAGCCTAGGAAAACACTATTTATGAAGACCTCACTGTCAGTATTGGACTTACCTTCTCATAATTCATGTTTTCCCTTTACACGAGGACCGAAAAACACAATAGGGTCGAGGCACTTTAGCCCACAGAAGTAAAACACAGGTCTTGACTCACATCAGATAAAAGGCTGGCATGAGATGGCGCATGTTCGATTTTTGGTATTTTGACATGACAGATTGCATGGTAACATTGTGATGGAATGTCTACTGATTTCCAGGAGTGTAGCCTATGCCACTGCAGGGCTAGGAAGATGTCAGGATACTGATTATAGCCGATACACATGAGTACACCATCATTTTGCCACGTAGCATTTATGAAAGAGGGGTTTCATTATCAGACCTCTCTTTCAGAAACAGAATAACCCACATCATTTTATGTTGAGAAAAAAGTTAAAGAAATAGGCCTTTCACTCCTTTGCAGATTGCACCCAGTTTTGCCTCACCCCTTTAAGGGCCTGGATTATCCTCAAGGTTACAAAGTATACTCAAGCCGTCTGCCCTGAAGTGTTGAGATCTACGCTGAGGTACTATGTCCATTTGGGATCTCTGCACAGATACAGGCACATTCTCAAGCTCTGAACTGTGGACTAGTTTCTCCCTATTCCCATAAACCACTTGCTAAGGTAGGTCATGGGTTGATCAATCCCTTTTGAGCTGCTCCAAGTACCTGCATGGCATAAACATTGCTGCTTATAGTCTAGAAACTGTAGAACTGGGGTAATCTTTCCAGTTCAGGAAGGTATTTGGCAGGCAGAGGTGTGCTGGCCTTTCTGTGGTAGCTACATAGCCACAGACATGAAGTTGGGTCACCTGTCAGATATGACTTTTTGTGGGGATCCCAACTGAGAAAATCACAAGACCACCAAGGCACAGGTAGTGGATTTGATGGGTGCTCTGTAACCTCTTGGCAAGACTGAAAGGAGTGCACTGATTCTTCCAGGTTTACACCTTCTAAGAGCCTGTAAAAATGGTTTGTCAAGCTGTTAGATGTCTCACTATCCGCCAAGGGACTTGTGAGATTATCAGGAGTCAAGTGCAGTAGGAGACTATTGTGACCTGAAAGAAAGAAAAAAAAACTTGGCTGCAGCCTGCCTCAGAATTCTTGGACTCATGGTTTTTTGGACAGGACTCCTTGCACATGCTCCCTGTCTTAGGGTAAACATGGGCTCTCACCCTGTGGCTGCTACCCATTTAGGAAAAGCTCAGGGTGGTCCCCTGTCTCCTTCCATAGACTTGCCAGTGTTTAGGACAGTCCCTCTGTTCCTGGAATAAGTCAGCCTAATCTGGGCTTCCAGCTGATGAGAACTCATTCAGCTCTGCCAGGCCCTTCCGATCTGAAACTTCATGGTCCCCCATCTAAGGTTCTTGTTCTATGCCAGTAGAAAACCCTGAATCTTGTGCTACTTCGGTAGACAACTCAGTTGACACTAGGAGAAGGCACCTCAGAGGAATCCAGGTCTAGAAAAGGCGCTACCAGAAGGAACGGTCTCTCACACTTCAGGTGGAAGAATCGCAGCCCCAAGTCATCAAGTGTTACTTCCCTTGTTGCTTGTAGAGCCCTCTCTCTAGCAACTGCTGCAATTTTGTCTGGATCATTAAGGCCATTACCTAACAGGCACCCTCCATAAATGAATTATTTGGCTACAACATGGTTCTTGTAGATTTTACTCCTCCAACTAAGCTCTTCCATTGCCAAGAGACAGTAGTTACGACCATTAAACCCCTCACCAGTTGGGTTTCCTTCACTCCTTGTAACCTGACAGCTAGGGGCGTAGGAGACCCATAAAATCTGGGGGGACAGGCGACACCTTGGGACTTTTATTTTTTATTTATTTATTGTTTTTTGTCAAGGAACTCTACTTTTCGCAAAATTAAAATAGTAGTACGTATTAAATCACAGTGATCGTGAATGGCATCATGCATGGTGATGAAGAAAGTTGCAGGGTGTGGTGATGGTGAACAGTAAAGGGTATGTCGTTGGTGAAAGTTGCAGGGTGTGGTGATGGTGAACAGTAAAGGGTACGTCGTCGGTGAAAGTTGCAGGATGTGGAGATGGTGGTAGTTATAAGATATTTTAGGGCATGGAGTGGCCGTGAAAACCCCCCTAAAAACCGCCTGCAAAATGCAGATCACCCTCGCTGTTAGAATAAAGACATGTGTGCTCACATACAAGCGAAAGCAACGGATGATTAGAAAATAAGCAGAGCATCAGAAAGCATTGTATGGAAGAGTGTAGCTGTACGTTTTGCAAAAACGATTCTATTTTTACCAGAAAGCCTACTTTCCAAATTAAGGTTTTAAAGTCACTTGCAGTGATTCTTTCTCGTCCTTTTTTTCGTTTGCTTTTTAGTTTGGGCGATTCGACACCTATAAGCCAAAACTATTGCGTTAGAGAACAGATATGGAGAAATACCATATGAGGAGGGACACAGAGGGCTTGATTCATGGCATTTTTCGCAAGGTTCAGAGTAGCCATGCACTGCTGAAAAGTGACTTTGCACTGCAGACACATACCCTGATTCATGAAAGTGTACTTTTTTTGCTGTGCAAAGTCAGTGCACAGTCATTTTGTACTGCAAAAACAACTTTGTGTTTGTCGGCAGTGCAAAGTCACTTTTCAGCAGTGCAAAGTCACTTTGAACCGTGCAAAAAATTCCATGAATCGGGTCCATAGCCTGTAGGTGTTGTTTGGTTATTTGCCCACCAATTGACTGTGCATGGCTGTGCTAATCCCTATGACCATTCCCACCCAGTTACTGCCCCACCTGCCCAAAATACCTATCCACGGGACCTGTTTCAGCTTGCTTTATTCTAGCCTTACTATCAAACTTTGCGCTCAAAGTGCCTGACAGTTTTCTTTTTTTTAACCAGTCTTCTGAGAGTTAATAACTTAATTGGAGTTGTAAGCGTGTGGTTGGTGTAATAAAAATGCCTTAACAGGTCTGCTTTCAGGCACTCGATTTATAAGCACTCTGCTGTCCTTTGCTGAAGTCCTGTTAAGATCAAGCATTGGCAAAGCCAAAAGGTTTTACTTGTGTATACGTATTAGGCATTTGCCAGGTACTGCTATTACATGCCGAGGTACTCACACCATTTTGCAACTGCTACCATGAATGGGCAGTTAATACCACCATGATTGTGCCTGGCATGTGCCTTTCCCATGCCTACACAAAAGTCCACACTTTTGGCTTTGGTGATGCTTGTTTTTCGCATGCAAACGCCTGCTACCATTTAATTATACGTGTTGCCCCTCCACTGTGCTTACACATGTTTGTCAACGCTGTGTGTGGCTCTGCCCTAGCCAATATCAACCATTCTCTTTGGAACTGTACCTTAAACAGTCATCATAAAGTAGCTGCATTACTGCTTTACCTCCCCTTGATATGCCTGTTTCATTTACCCTGGTGTCGTGTTGCATTCATTTGGCCACTGACACTCAATTAATGTTGCTCCTGTAATGAAGTCGGTTCACCTTTATTATCACTGTAGGACCCTGGGCTTCTGACCTAGGGTAGTGGTAGTATCGAATGTTACGTGGAGTTATGTGACAAGCTTTTGGATGGCAATGAGGAGGGGCGGTCTCCCTCCCTGCAGGGACACCGGAACTAGCCAGTGGCGCTGGGTATGGGCGCACAAAAAAAACGCCATTGAAACATCTTGCAACCCCAGCCCACAGGCAGGGCCTGCTGCCTGCACTCTGCTGGGCGGTGACCCTAGGGACACAGTACCCAAGAGACACAAGCGCACTCTTAGCTCCACTAGTGGACGGCACGACAGGAAAAGAAGAAATGCGGGTTTGTTTCTGCAGGTGTGGCTTCAGGTCTGTGCTCACTCTGCAACGGAACAACTGCTAGGGTGACCAGATTTTTTAAAAAAGAAACCCGGACGGGCCACCAAAATAGAAGTAGGACTAAGGGAAATACACATACAACTTTAGTCCTACTTCTATGTCGCTGGCCTGTTGCACGGGAGTGCAGGGGGGCGCGGAGGGGGTGTGCTAACATGCACACTCCTCTCATTGGAGGAGAGCACCGGGGAGGGGAAGGGGGAGGAAATGGGGGCATGAAAAGCCTTTCACGCCCCCATTCGCGCAAAAAAGATTTGCGCCGGGACCCGATTTATGGATTTCGAAATCGGGTCCGGGCAAAAAAAGGGACCATATCCAAAACCCCGGACGAAGTTTATAAAAGTAAAAAACTCCCGGGACCCCCGGACATCGGGTGATTTCCCCGGACTGTCCCGGGAAAACCCAGACGTCTGGTCACCCTAACAACTGCCCTTGACAGCAATGGGCACACTTGTCCAAGGGCCTCCCGCCTCACCTGGACTTTCACTATTTGTTTGCATGCCATAAATTCAAACCCAAGTAAAAGCAGAAGCGAATGAATGCCAGAGTAAGGAAGCTCTACGAGAAAAAGTCACAGTTGTAGCTCTGTGCTGCCAGCCCATGCTCCCGTGTTACTAGGCCTCTGGGTGCAGAGGGAGTGAACTGCTGGAGCTCAGGTGTGCACGGTGAACCCAAGACACAACAACGGAGAGAGAAAGTACTAGCGCAACTAAAGGGCCCCGGACTGTGCTTGCAGCCGTGCCCAGAGAGGAGGGTTCAGGGACACACACCCCAGTGATATCATAGCACAGTTAATGACCAACTATTCTCATGTCCGGCCGAACTCACTGAAAGAGCAAACAAACACAAAAGAGGTATAAGTCCTGAAATATTTACCACTTAATGAACACGCGTACAACACAAAATGAATCAACATTTTTCTTTTTAGATTACAGCATTTAATAAAGAATATTCACAAATATAAATGCCAACAGCACAGTGACAGGCATGGTTTTGGATACACGTTCAAAACGGGTGACTAAAATGCCGAACTCAAGACTCTTACCTTGGGGATCTTGGAGTTGGCTCTGGCATATCCGTCCTCGTGTCTCGTACACCACGTCCAGGAGTCAGGACATGCAGCAGGAGGCCGAGGCAACATGGAGCAGCAGCAGTCACCGTCTCCGACGAGTCAGGCTCACCCTCACTCTCGGAACAAAGCAGCATGCGCCTGCTGCTAGTGTGAAGGTGAGGACTAGAGGAGGAGGCTGGCAAGCTGCGCAGGCGCACTGCGCACTCCAGGCAGGGCTGAGCTGGCATTGGCACGTGCGTGCCATATTCCCCGGGTGTGGCGGAGGAGGGGAACGCACACGAGCAAGAGTTGCTGTCAACATCTCTTGCTCATGGTCCTGCGTCATTCTCCTCCCCCTCCCTCACCCCACTGTTGTTGTAAATCATGATGGAAACAATCGCAGCGGATTCAGATAGAATGAATCCACGGGCAGTGTCTGCTGATGGCACATGCTGCTGCAGAGCAGTGCAGACAGGGCAGCTCAGGACACATCAACTGGGGGGGAAAATGCTGTTGTAGCCCCCCCACTTAAGATTGTGGGGGGATGTGTCCTCCCTGTCTCCCCCATGTCCTATGCCCATGCTGACAGCTGTGACACTAACAGCAATGTAACGCAAAGCAGGAGATTTTTCGATATTTACAAAGACATGCTCTCAAAATATTAGTGGGCCCTGGAACCTCCCCTGAAGACCCGGTCCCATCCTCTGTCAGAGTGTATATAGAATGTTTGGTCACTCCCTGGACTAGTGTGACCTCATCTGTTAAGATGTTCCCACTGAATATTGCCTCTCCGATGAGACCAGCAGCCATGGTGGTCTGTTTAGGTTTACCCTTAGAGACTGGATCTATAGGTAAAACACAACAGATCTCCCTTTTTATGTGTCATGATCCCACATAGAGAACACACTTTGGGTGTTCAGAATTCAAGTGCCTCAGTGCAAGAGGTACCCTCACTCTTCTTTTCTGTGTGGGCCAATTAGCCATGTGTCTGAGAGAATCCTTCATGTTTTGGGGCTTTTCTTAAAAGAAGGGTCAGAACCTTTGTCCTTACACTCCTTATATTTACTTTTAACAGACACCTCTGTTTCTGTTTTGGGTGTGTTCAGCAGAGCTGTCCCTTGGATGCATATACTTACATACCTATCAGCAGCTCTTGCAATCTTCCTAGAGTCTGTGATAGCCTTGTTCACTAGATGCCGTGGTAACTCTGCCTCACAATGTTTAAGGATATTCTTGCATGCAACCAAAATAAAATTCCTTCAAATTAAACATACAACGCATTCTGATACCCCAGGTACAGATGTGTATACTCCTCAAAACTCAGATTTCTCTTTTTGGTGAGCACAGGTATTGCTCCGGGGCTTCACAGAACTTATTGAGGATGGCAGCCTAAATGGACCTTTTCCCTGGAGCCAACTGAATGATAACATCAGGCCCTTATATCGACAGACGGTTCATAGTTCATAAGAGCTGCTCCCCGCATTAATTCTTCCACCTCCTGGAGCTGGAAGGTTACTTCTAGTGCTTCTACCCAATTGAAGATGTCCTTCCCCACTTCATACAGTTGGACTACACCCTTGTCTGAATGTGGGCCTCCCTCTGTTCTCGATTTCTAACGGGTACAGCATCACAATATCACTCTGCTAATCCTCTGCTAGGGCAACCTTCCTTTCCTCTAAAAGGAGTTTTCACAAAGACAGCTCTGCCCCAGTGATACTACCCTGGGTCCTGGCTTAGATTTGGAACCTAACTGAAACCTAGACTAGGAACCTTTAAGAAACCACACTATCCACCCTCTGTGAACAATGTCAGAACAGCTGTCACTATCACTGTTCCCATCCATTCCTTTGCCTCCCAGTGGAATAGGTACCTCGCTAAGGTGAAACTCCAGATCACTGCTCTCCACCTGGGTATTCTCCACCAGCCTAGCTTCTGTCAAAAGGTGGATGCTCTTAATCATTTCAGGCCTAATCACCTTACTGCTCTGCAGAAGTCCTCAAGCTTGACATAGTTCACAAAGGGCCCAGGATCTGACCCTCTCACTGATTTAATGGCCAGCTGCATTGTGTAAAATAAAAGATATAACAAGTTATAGAAGGGAGGCTTAAAAGATGCTATGGTCCCAAAAGTGGACCGCGGGGACAGGGCCTCTTCACTTGTCTTTGGGCCACAATGGCATTGAGTCAGGCATTTCAGCATTAGACCATTAATACAATGATGTGAAAAATACCACCTCTCAAAGGGTGATCTGCTGATCCGATTCCCCTTTTATAAACTCCATGCCAAAAGCATAGTGTGTATCTGTGTTCTGCTGCATCAGTACCCTGATTTGCAGCGTCTCCTCTACCAATGGCACAGAGCATGTTCAGATGTAACAGCTGCCCATTTGAAAACTAAAGTGACAGCCTCTGCAGCGCAGTGCTTCATTTAAGATATGCCCCTGTATACAAAAACTATGACGATCATAAGTAGCCACAATGATGACAGGTTAAACTCTAAAATAAAGCTATGTCTGAGCTAAGGCATGGTGCATGACACTACTTAAGAACATTGCAGCGACATCCAATTTGATATTGCACATGTGTCAGATCTTCTGAGTCAGCTCAGCTGTGGAAGGTGATGTGTATTCCGGCCAGACGGGATGAGCCTGCCAAATAACTAGAGTGGAACGTGAATGGCCATGCCTATTCTTTGATCTCTTTGTGAGAGCAGGTAACACTCTGTCAGAGGCAGCCGCACAACAGGCAGCTGTCCTGGGCCAAGGCATCAAAGGAGCACACCCATTCAAAGGGATTAGCCTCAAACCAGGGTGATTCATTTCTAAAGGCCTTTGATCCCAGGGAGACGGGAAGGGGGCAGGGAGAGAGTAGGTGGGAGGACTATGTACAGTGTAGGAAGACATCCACCATATGTTTTCTCTGTGACTTTCTTTCCCATCCTTGTCTCCTCCCTTTCCTCTAGAGAAAAGTGTTTTGGGTGTGATGTTAGAAGGACAAAGTCCATTTCTTTCAAGGACAGGGATTTGACCATTAAGGCAGACTAGCTTTAGTCCAATCAACAGCAGGACTTTGCCTTTAAAAGAACTGATACCTCACCACTTCTTGGAATCATCCCTGGAAGCTATCCCAGGAAGAAGATATTGCTGGACCCTGCTGAGAGAAAAGTCCTTTTTAATGTCCTCCAATTATGAGGTGAATGCAGGTGTTCCAAATCAGAGGCAAGCTCCATCCCCTAACCACCCCCATGGACAGTTGGGGATGAACTCTGCTGCTGGACCAAAATCCTGCCTCTCCGCCAGCCAGCCTGTTACTTAGGATCACACTATGTTGCAGAATCCCTAAAGGTGAGTGCCAGACTCCCCTGTGTTTGAAAGCCCAGGAAAAAGATTCACCTTAGCCCTTGAGACTCTGGAGTGGGTTCACATCTCCTGAAAGCCCGAACAATCAATATTCATGTGTTTTTGACACTGACCCGCTGAAAGCCATGATTTGAGCGTGTTCAACACTGCGCAAACTTCCAGGACCTCATGAAGCTGACTTTGTTGTTCATCGCTCTCAGAACCGCTGTTTGCCAACCAATGAAGTACCACTGCCTTGCATTGTTCTAGTCACCATACAAAGCACCAGCTTCTTCCTCGCTGCTCCTGTAAATCAATCAACCCGACCCAGGTGTTCCCTGAAAAGCGACTTCCAAGCCTCCACATCAAATAGACCTCCATGGCGCATCCTAGCACCTGATTGTCTGCCGTCAAACCTCAAATGCAACTGAACCTGGTGACAACGCAATCCCCACAGCTTGAGTAGACGCACTGAGACTGCAGCCACCTTCTGCTCGACCCTGATTCAATGCCAGCTTGCTGCTGGACCATCATGACTGCTGCATCCTCAAACTGAAGAGAAGCAGTGAATGACTCAGAGAAGATTGGTTCAACGCCGTCAAACCCCCAAGTCATTTGCAAAGGTATTACTGACATATGAGCCCCTCTGGTTCATCTTTGTGCCCTAGGTCATTTTAATCCCTTTACAACCTCAAAAGAAATATTCTTTTTGAACATGTTGATCTTTAAACTGCCTTTTATCCTCATCACCCAGAGTGCTGCATCAATTCTATCTTTGGATGTTCTGTGTTCCTTCTGCAGGGTGGGGTGTAACTGTGTTTTCTAGTTGGTTATTATTGTACATGGTGTGTTTTAATAAAGTATATCTTTTTTTATAGAAAATTGATTGGACATTCCTGTATCTTTGACTGTTATACTTTGCCATCTGGCTTGTTATTGAACCAGATTCACACCCCTCTTGAGAGTATAACCTTTCCTCGGCCCACATAACCACAAAAGGCGAAGGAGATATATCTCTTAACTATGCCTGTTTTACCTTTATGATTGTGTAAAGGGGGACCCTCTGCACCCCCAGCTTTGACATCTGTGGACTTAAGCACTGGAGACGGGACAAAGACAGAGGCTGGAAATGTATGCCAAGATGCAGTTTCAACATCATCTTTAATACAGGTTCAGAAGACAGGCAGGAAGGCACAGTGAGCTCCTACAATCAGCTTGCTTATATAGGCCTTTTCAGGCTGATGCAATCATTGATGCGAATTCAGGATACATTTCCAATTGGCTCTCTTAACTAGCATATAAGCCCTCATAGTCTCCAAATGGCTGGCTTGCTTGTCAATCACCAAGCCCACATGACTTCATCCTGGCAAGCATTATTTGACTGACACATAATATGATATGCTTGCATAAGACTCAGCTGGTATTCTTTATAAATCCTTAGATGCGCCATTTCTGAATTGTGGAGACCTGCCAAATTCACTTGCCAGGCTATACTGTGCTTTTCCAATCAATCAATTCTAACTATACAATACTAGACATGCTTGTCTACAGTGAACTGCTGCCAAAGAATATTCCAGACCAGAAATGAGTCAGCCCTTCTGATACCTGCCTGTGAGACACCATTTTGTTTTTTGGCATCCATCTTAGAATCTATCTGAGCCTGTTCAGCCTGCATGTTCTGTTCAGCTACCAAACGGCGAACCAATCTACTTTTATACATAACTCATTTTCTGTCCAGTTTTCAGACTACATTTTTACACATTCATGATATGCATGTATTACCTGAGAAACCCCTTATTTCCTGGGTCATTGTGACCCCAAAAATATTTTGTCACCGTATATGTATGTTTTGTCTTAAAAAAAGCACTAAAATTCTGATTTTTGTGATACTGGAATCATTGATCGACCTGGCATGTTACCTGTATTCAGTTTGAGGGGGGAGGTGTCTAGCACCTGCTCTACAATTGTGTTGGCTCTTATGTTTGTAGAAGTGCGAGGGCTGAGTGGGCACGTTAGCCTCTGCTCATCTTTTGCACTCCTGCAGTGCAGAAGTCAATCCATCATAGGCAGTGGCTAGCAAATGTCTCTCCCTGTCCTACACAAAATCCAAACCTGTTAGCCTTGCCAATGCTCGTGTTCTTTATGAATGCACATTAATACTGCACCAGCCAAAAATGCAACAGTGTGGGACTTCAGTTATAGAATGTGTGACAGAAAAATGTCCACTGCAAAGCATTGTTCCGGTGCAGGACATGGATGCCAACAACATTATTTGCGGTTTGGACATCAATATGTAATTACTATTTGGCAAAATAGCAAAAACATATCTTGCCTCAAAATTAATCACATTGCAGTCGTCTGTCTGGACAGCACCCTGCCCCACTTTATGTAACCATTATTTCATTTGGACGACTGAATTTGAAAACCTGGCTCCTATGTTAGAGCATATTGTATTTTTTTAATGAAAGATCCTGCCGTTGAGCTTGTTTTTTTGTTTTGGCGAAAGCTCTGCCTATGAGCTGAAACTAGTACAGCTAGAGAGAAAAAGCATAGTCGAGTCCATGAAGGAGACCATATTATGGAATCTAGGTGATTATAGAATGTGTTCCACTAGAGGGAATGCAGGTGTTGGCAGAATGCTGCCTTAATGGTTAAGTGGGGTCTTGAATATAGCCACTTAATGATAGCTGGAAGCATGCAGAATATATCCACCAGAATTTATCAACCTAGATGTTTTAGTATTTTGCCAAATGTATAAATTCTAAGTTTTCATTTGATTATAACCAATGCATTTTCCCCCTTGCATTCCACGCTTTTGGAATTCGCCAAAGGTGTGGCCACACTCCTGCATGCATTTGCATTTGACCTACAACTCAAATGGCACTTTGCACAACACTTCTGCCATAAGAACGTAGCTACCTTTCACGACAAAGAATTTGAAACTGTAGCTACACACATAACTGGCTATCCTCTCACAGACCCCCTCCATCTTATTTCCCTAGTGTACATCTCTCCATCCATCCACTTGCCAATTAGACATGGGTGGCTAGCAGGGACTCAGCCAAGCCCTCATAATCTTTAACGTCCATTATGCACATACGCTTACAAGCAGCTCCTACCTTTGCCATACTTTGGGCTTTGGCCCAATCAAGGGCTTTCAACCAACAGCACGTTGGGACCATACCCATGGTGAAAGGTGCTATACAAATGACGAAATTAAATTAAATGAAATATGACAAGGAACACAAAGCCTGTAGCTGTTGGTTGGTTATTTATTTATTTTTTATTTTGGCATTCATATAACACATTAAACCACATCAAGACGCTGGCACAGTAACAACGGTTACAACAAGACAGCAGACAATAATTGGAATGTTGACAATTACTGGAGAATTGCACATAAACAGATAGAGGAAGCAGTGCTTACAGATCCTGAGAGAAAAGAAATGTTTTAAGGTGCTTGCGAAAGTCCAGTAAGAGTGGTCCAAACTTAATGCTAATGTGAGGGCATTCCACTTCTTTGCCGCAATAACCACGAAGCTTAAACCTCCTCACCTTTTAAATCTGAGTCTCAGGATGGTGAGGTGGTGCATGTAGGCAGAACGGGTAGGTCTAACAGACAGAACTTTGTTAAACGTTTGCGACAGGTATCTTGGGGCATTCTTTGAAAGATATTTGTGAGTGATGGCTAGTATTTTGAACAACCACATGTCCGTATGGCAATTCTCACCCTCTTCCTTTGCCTCCCACCCAAAACATATTCTCCTGGGATATCTTTGAGCTTGCTTTTTCAAGCCTTGACATCAAACTTTGTGCTCAAAGTGCCTGCCACTGTTTTTTCAAAGCAGTCTTCTAAGAGTTAATAACCTAATTGGAACTGTAAAATAGCTACTGGTGTAATAAAAATGCCTTAGCAAGGTCTGCCTCTAGCTACTCTATTTATAAGCACTATGCATGTCCTTCACTCAAGTCCTGTCAACAACAAGCATTGGCAAAGCCAACATTTTTGCTTTGTTTATATCTAGTAGGCATTTGCCAGGCACTGCTGCCCAGGTACTCGCACCATTTCTAAACTGCTACCATCGATGGGCAGTGCCTGACAAATGCCATTTCTATACCTACATAAAAGCCAAAACTGTTGGCATTGCCAATGCTTGTTAAAGTATTCCTGTTAAGATAGTGCTGCAGTCTACACAGGTGGCAAACAGAACAGGACCAGGGAGGCCGATTGGAAACGGTCGGGTCTGCCTTCTTCTTTAATTCCAGAGTTACCATCTGTGTCAGGTTTCACATCGCAGCATGGGCTTCTGAACTGCAGGGAACACATGAGTCCCTTGCTGCTTAGACCATGGGAAAGACGAATAATGCGGCCTTGTGAAGAAGCAGCTTATCCACAGACTGCCTACAGACAGCAGCATTTGCTGTGCAGGTGGTAAGCGTTATGCGGATGGCCTCAATGAATGTGCAGACATGTGTGAGAAATTCTAATAAGTCACACCATTCTGACAGGCACTTTCAGAGTCTTCTTGGCATTACATGATACATCCCATTAATAAATCACATAGTGTGATGCTGATTAAATGCAAAGACACGCACACACACTACAAATGCACAAATGCTCACACACGCATCAGTACACAATATATAATGTCTTAAGATGGATCACGTTTTGGTACATGTGTTGAGTTATATTTTCAAATGCATTTGCATGTTATATTGCTCCATTGGTGTTGAATTGCAAAAAAAACTATAGCACACAGAGGTTGTAAACGTCCCAGTTTACACGCGCATTGTTGTTGGTAATGGTAATGCTTATTTATAAAGCGCCTAAACACAAGTGTTTCAAACCGCTCAAGGAGGGTGGGAACATGGGGACAAGACAACAGTTGTTCAGAGCCCTTAAACCTCTGAGACGATAATAGTCTGCACAGGCAGAGTAAGTGCAAATAATACAATTAACAGTTGAGAACAGAAATAGGCCTGACGACCATTCTGCAGTTTTACCAGTGCAAGCAAGGGGTGAAGGCAGGGGAGAACAGACAGGCAATCTTCAGGCAGGTGCAATTGGATCGTGCAAACTCGAATCAATATGAAAACGAATGCATACATTAACGGCAGTAATTTACAGCACATAGTGGTGTTATTAGGGCTCCAGTTGCATTACAGGGAAGTGCATCATAAAATGGCATGCCTTAGAAGTGCAAAGGTATTTCTTTCTGTTAGGAAGCGGAACCACCTTTTACATACACAGCAGTTTGGGAAGTAAATAACTTCCTTCAAAAAATCATTGACAAAGCTAATAAATTGGTACCATACCTCAATGAAGTGCTCACACTAGTGACCAGCTATTGCCACCATATGCCCAGGAGGTACCATCTCTTGTCAGGTAGATACATAACATGATCTGGCTATAATATTACGGATATTGCTGTAATATACTAGGCAGTGAAATGAAAGGCCCAGGAGCCCAGGCCCAGGTACTCAAACCATTTCAAGTTTTTGGTACGAAAATGCTAAGCACTCGCAGTTTGCCAAATATTGCCGCCAAACCCCAAAATGTTTGCACCATTGACATTCAACTTCGTGTAGTGAAAACATTATCAAGGTTATGTGAAATGAGCAGAGCACTGCCAATTACCAGCGTGCACAGTTATCATAGCAGTGCCAGATTATTCTTTTCTCAGTTCCCTAAACATTGCCAGGATCAGCTATGCCCAGTTCGACTAGCACAGCCAGATTCCATTATGCCCAATTACCATATCAATGCCATGTTCTGTTTTGTCCACTAAACGCAGTAATCCCAGATACCATTATATTCAGTTGAAAAAGCAGTGCAGATTCCATTATATCCAGTTAAGGAAGTAAGGCCTCATTCCATTATCCATAACTAGCAGAGGAATGCCAGTTAACATGATGTCCCGAAATCATAGTAATGTCGGCTTTCCTTATGCCCAGTTAATTTTGGTAGTTTTTGACTACCGAACTTTAGCATGAAACACTTGGCCTGCACCTAGTATTGGACCCTAATTTAATAACCATGAAATGTATTTCCAACCGCCATCTCGTTCATAATAGGACCATGCACAAGATTCCTGAAGTTGGAAGTTCTGATGCATTTTTCACTCTGCCCCGGATGTTTTATCCAGAAATTAGCCGACTGTGTATTGTTTTTATACACGGATAAATAAAGAGATGAGAGTCAAATAGAGCAGGTGTTCATCTGTGATACGGCTATGGGCAATTTTATACATTGACATATGAAATCGACACATTTCAGTAGTAAGTGTGGAGTTTCCTCGGATTAGAGGTACACCGAATTTGCTTGAAGCCGAGTAGTTGGGTTTTATTAAGTACAACAAATTGCACCCATAGCAAGCACACTTAATGGAATAATGAAAGAGCACTTCTAAAAATGTTTGCTTTTGTTGTTCTTATCAGCACATCATTTTAATCAATCATGCAAGTCAGACTGCAATAAAACGACAGAAAAAGGGACACGTTTATGAAAGGACTTTACATGCATTAAGTCAGTGCTGCTCAAAGTAGCCTGCTTTCCAAATGCAAAGTTGGACTAGAGGGTCAATTGTATTGATTTGGATTGCCTGATAATGTAAGAGGTTTAGATCTAACATGTTTGACATTAAAACATATTAAAGTCATTGGTTTTTTGAAGGAACAGATGAACAGGGCGGTCTAAACAAGTAGGATTTGTGAAGAAATTGATTTAATAAGAGCTTGGGTCATTTTATCCTGAACAAAAACAGGCTTACTTTAAAAATGGCTTAAGTGACCCTGGATGATGCCTAAGGTTAACATCATTGCACTTCTCGAGGCCTTTTCATTCCTTCTATAATCTTGATTTAGAAACTTGAGAGAAGCCAAGAGCCATGGGTTTGAATGCTTAGGGGATTGAGTTGGCAAGACAGGGGCTTTTGCATCACGGGCAACTCGGAAAACTGTTCGGCATGTGTGATAGCTCAGACGTAGTAGATGGACAAGAAGACATGTTTTCAATGGTCTCAAGTTTATTCAAGTAAATAAAAAGGCCTCCATTATCCTTGCTTCTAAGATGATTAAGGTTCCCTATCAATGGAAATGACAAAAGGGTGCTTTGTCAGGACGTCTTAGACAAATACATCTTGTCCTCCATGGGGACAAGGAACTCCTATTTACCCCATGCAGTAAGTATCCCATGCAATGAGAAATCATAATTTGGTGGTATTTAAAAAATAAGTGTTATTTGAAATACCACATGTGTTTTTCTGCCACCAATACAAGGCCGTAATGCTTGATATCTAGTGACATGTGTATCTGAGCAGGTATGTCTCTCAAAGTGTAAGCACTGGGGCACAATACTGCGGGCGGTATAACGGGAGAGTCCAAATATTTTGAGCTGCCCATTCCATTATGAAATTGGCTACGGTTTCCAGTTTGAGAATTTTCTATGTGTGGCTATTTTCCAAAGTCTAAAGGGTCGGGTGGGTAAAGGCAAAATCATCTTTACAGCAGACAAAAACGGTTGTGTACTTAATTATTCAATTACTTACAAAGAAACTGTGCAGAAATAAAACATAAAATATATATATAGATATATAAATATCTCTATATATATTTTACTTAAATACTTTAGTTAAAGTGGGCTCATTTATCGCAACACATTTCTTGAAATTCAACTGGTGTCGGAAATGAGGACCATCTTAACTCAGAGGCCCCGTAGATGTCCCTCATGATGTCATTTTGTATGTCATTGTGTACCTCTTATGCAATATCGTGTACATCCCATGGGATTTGCAATGGGAGGGATGCTGAGTTAAGATGGTCATCACTTCTCATACCTGCTGAATTTCAAGGGTTCTGTTGCAATAAATCAGTTCACCTTACCTCTCTTTTAACTATTGTTGTTTTCAGCCATGGCCTATGCCACTGTCCATGTTTTAACAATGACTTATAAAAAGGTAAGGCCTTCAGCCTATCAGCTCACCCTAGCTCGCTCTGAACTAAAGTTTGCTCATTGAATTTCAAGTCTTGTTATACTTCAGTTTTTTTGGGGGACACTAGCTATGGAGTTCACCCGAGGCCACTTTCCATGTTGCACCAATGATTTTAAAGAGGGAAGGCCACTGGTCATGGCTTTTGACATTGACCAGTGGGCCTGGCCTACAGGCCGAGTCCCATACCCCTCCAGGGACCACAAGCTCCACAGCACTTCAGCCATATCCAGTGGGCCACTAGCCATGACCCATGTCCTCAGGGTCCAACTGGCACAGCTGTGTCCATTGTATTCCACAGGCCATGGCTGTGTGCATTGTACATGTTGCACCAATTCTTTCCAAAGACCCTTTACCCACTGCATGGTAAATATGATCTGTGCAGGTTTAAATGACTGATCCAAGAAGTGCACCATATGTGCTGAGGAAGGTGCTGCTTAGCTGAGATGGACTTTGTTTTCCCGTTCTTGCAACTGTGATTGCTACTGCTTTGTTTGTTTAAAAACAATTATCCTGAGAATCCCCGCCCACTTGCCAGTCAGTTCCCATATAATCACAGCGCAAACTCATCCACGCATGCGCATCCAAGAAGTGCACTGGAAGTGCACCGGAAGGTGCTGCTTAGCTGCTTGGCTGTGCGGCCAGTGGCTAGCAGCCCCTCCTTTTCCTTTTAATCCACATCCAAGGTTTGACCAATTCTTGTTTCTCACAGTTTACCTTCATCGATTTCGGTCTCAGATTGACAGTTGTATCTGACATTACTTTTTAGTTCAAAGGTTTGTTTTTACGCAATTTCCCTTAAATCATCCATACCTTTAATGAGCGAGCTAAACAGTCCTCTTCCGCACTATGAACGAGTCCATTGCGTTGAACAACAAAAAAAACTCTCACGACAGATATCCACACTTTTTATTCACCACAGCGAGATCTAGTCTTTGCATCTGATAGCTGCAACACCAAGGCCATTGTTGCCACATGCCGGGATCTACAAGAGCATTGCCAACTAACCACACTTCCTCCACTGGAATGTTCACTTACGTCACAAGTCCCAAGAGATGACACAACAACTATGCTGCTGGCACCGCTCATGATGCATATCCACCTTACAGGACCAAAGCCTTCAATTGAAGCCTTATCCTTTTCTAACTGGAGAGTTCCCAGGACCTGATACACAGAATCTATCACATTCTCCAATTATGTTCTGTCACTCAGTCCATAATTCATCACTATCTTCAATTTCATACTCCTGCCCTACACTACGCAAACCAGCCTCTAACCCCTGCTCTCAACCAGCTATGGCTCCAACAGCATCACTGATCCTGCATTTAGAGGCTACTTTAACTTCTATGAACATTGTGCTTGCATCATTATTCAAATTATTTGAACTTCTCTTTCGGAAAATTAACCACCAAACAAAGCTTTGATGCAAATAATGCAAAGTGAAAGTATTGCAGAACCACTGTTCAAAACAACTTCTCTACCTTCAAGCAATTTGCATGAAACTACTCACTTCTTTACCTGTTATTACAGGGCATTGTCATATGCCCCAAGCTGATGCTCTGATCACAGATTGCAATAGTATGGTCACTCTTCTGACTTTTGATCACATAAAACCCTGTGAGTCAAATGAGGCGGCGGCCTGCCAACACCCTCCGTCCACAAATAATCGGTCATCATGTTCGCCTCCTCCCAATGTGAAAGCAATGGTATCAAAACATTTTCACCCCACTGACAACAACCAAATGAAAAGAAAAAGGTCTCTGCTCAAGCCAGCCCCACAAGGGAGAAAATCTAAAAAATCTCCTTGCGCCCCAGTTGTCATCCACATTATCTTCTAAAGGATTTCTGCGTGCCATCTTGCTCCTCAAAACTCAAACCGCAATTGCAAGTGCGGCAGTTCGCAAAAAATATGCCAAGCTTGTGCCTTCCAACATAGATAACAACTCCAAAGGCTCCAGAGACATACTTCTGTGTGAACCCTTGGACAATTTAATTCAGGCAGTTAATGAGCAGTCTAGCAACTAGCCAGAATCCAAATAGCCTAATTTAGCAACATCTCTCTCCTCGGCTGTCCCTCCTCTTAATGGCTGATTGCCTGTAAGAATACAATCACTCCCGAGCCTGGACCTAAGTCAAACAGAATTCCAGAAATGTGTTGGCTCTTACTTAGCAACTCAGTATCATCCTCTATCAAAGAAGACCGAAATTATGTGTACTACATTCATCTCAGGTCCCTCACCTCTTATGTTTGGTCCTCAACAAGAAACCTCAAGAATAGCATATCCACTGGGTCTCGTCAAATCACTTGATCCTAAATCTACTCTGCTGGCAAGCTCCGACAAATCAGTTAAATTGTCTACACAATTCAACCCAGTTTTTTCCCATCAAAATTCACATCATCATCACCTCCTCATGAAATGTAGGCCATCACCGTACCCTTCTTATGATCTAAACAGAGCAAGTGTGCTCAATATTTTCAGCGAAGTTCCGAGCCTTGAAGATGTTGCATCAATAGATATCAACCAAGTCAAAGTCAGGCTAATTATCCTGTTGGGAAGGATACTAAACACCATATGGCAAGCCAAATGAGACTTGTTCGAACTGGGATTCAAATTCATGCTAGACCTGTCCCCAAAAGTCCCTGAACATTGATCCTCGATTTCCTAAAGGCCCTCGATCTAATTTAGACTCTACATCGAGTAACCATCAAATTTGCCATTGCTTGCCACCATCACATTTTCAAGAGAAAATAACATCTTTCCTACAGGTGTTCCATTGACCATGTCCAGAACCATAACAATCCAAGTCTACTAAACTGATCTCCTTGGCAAGCTGGAACACCAGAGGTTATGTGCATCGCATGAGTGGATCTCAAAATCGCCAGAACCCCTTTGTTATTGTTGCCCTACAGGGAACTTGGCCCCTTCACACTCCCGTTTGGGACAGATATCAGATTACAACTGTTGCTGCCATCTGTCATGACAAGTATATACCAAGTGCTGGCCTTCTAGTAGCAACCAGAACATCCTCTGGGTTTTCTTTTCAAGCCTGGGCCTCACCCAATCAATACCAACTATTAGTCACGATTAGCCATGACTCTAATCATATTGCATTAATTAATATCTATTGGAACCACACCAGTATCTCTGATAAAAAAATCCTTGAAGACTTGAACATGGTCCTTAACCTGGTTTCTAATAATTCATCCATCATGCCCATTATTTTACTTGGAGACCACAATTTACATCTCTTGAATGATTACCTCCCTCTTGATCATTCAACTATTACCAGGTGGTGCACGCTAATGGACGCAAATTCCCTAATTATGACCAATGGACCTCTACCCAGAGATTTTCTGGTGCAATTTACCTGAGTTAAAGGCCTGCAACAATCTATAATTGATTTTATATATGGTGACCACTCAACCATCGCTCATGCAATAAAATTTGAGATTAGCAAGCAGGACCAGGGTGATCATGAGATGCTAACACCATCTTGGATGTTGAATTCAACCGAGGCATCTCCCGCTAGATCTCCTTATCCAGGTGAGTTAACTATCAATCAAGGGAGGAAACGCTTCCGTTGGACAATTACCAATTTGGAGAAACTTCACTATTGTATTATTCAGAACCAAAATTTTCCTGAATAATTTGTGAGCTATATGACTGCGCCCTATGTAGCTGCCCTACAATGGTTTGTAATACAACCATTCAAAACAACCAAGCCTAATTACAAACAAAAACACGCCTATGATCCAGAACTTCATGCGAAAAAAGCAGAATTTTGAAAAAGTAAAAGATCAATCAGTATTGCGCAGTAGAATGCACACAAGTCTTAAGAAAATTAAAAACAAAATATCGTAACTGGATAAGAGCCAATCTATACCAACAAGATGGAGAGCCTATGTTGACCACAATTGCATCTAAATCCTCGGTTGCTATATGGAAATTGCTCAACAGCACCAACGACATCACTCAAACATCTGTTCAAATCAATGGAGTCACTGACCTTCAATGGCACAAGCATTTTTCCAATCTATATGCACCTCCGCCTACTACATTGATCACTAAAATAGCTACCACGACTCATGTCACTGATAAACAGCTCACAAACTTTGACCTCAACATTACTAGAGAAGACATCATCCATGAGTGTGGCGGTTCGAGAGTTACAGGCCCTGATGGGCTGAGCACCATCATGTTTAAAGACCACCCTGAAGCCTGGACATCAATTTCATATTCAATCCTCAAGCCTGTGTTAGCAACCAAATCACGTTCATCTTCTTGGCTCAAATCAGTGATCATTCCCATTTACAAAAAAGGAGATCGACAGCAACCATCGAATTACAGCCCATCGCTTTATTGGATGCACCCAGCAAGATATTCGCTCGGTTCATCCTTAAAGAGTTCAATGAATGGACTAGAAAATCCTCCAATCCAGACGCGCTTCATTGCAGGCATGGGCACGGCAATAAATCTAATGACCATCTCAGCAATAAAAACGCAATGTGCTGACCAAAAGTAGCCTCTTTATTTTGCTTTCATAGATTTCCACGCAGCCTTCGACCCGGTCTCCAGAAGCCTATTATTTGCTAAACTTGAAGACGCTAACTGTCCACTATCCTTATTATCATTGGTGAAGCTTTTACATTAAAATACTACTGTTCAAGTTTGCCTCTCCTTGGACGGCACCCTCTCTGCTGCAATTCCAACATTTAGAGGGCTGAAGCTGGGATGCATCCTTTCTTCAGCCCTCAACTTTTTTATTGCAGATTTAAAAAGTAACTTTGCAAATCTACTAATTACGCACTCAAATTGGGACCGCACCTAATTCCCTGGTTATTTAATGCGGATGACCTGGTGCTGATGCCAAAGACACCTAAAGGCCTCTGGAGAATGTTAGATGCTTTGGGAACGTATGCCCACGGTAATCTCCTACACATAAATTTAGCCAAAACCAAAGTCATGTGCTGTCCCCGCTCTCGACCCAACAAGAACACCTTAAGGTGGATTTTGCTTGAGTCACCACTTGAAATCGTACATGAGTACATTTACTTAGGAGTTAACACCAATGACCAGCTTACAGATGCTCCCAACTTGGCTGCAATTAGTCCAACATTACTGTTGCCATGTCTCAAGCTAAAATCATCCATTCTTAATAGGGAAAGTTCTCATGCTCTGCTCTATTTACATTGTTCAACCAGAAATCAGCTCCTCAAGTTCTATATGGTGCTGAAACGAAGCCAATATTACCTGAAACTTTTTGGCTCAAGTTAGAGGGCACATTTTGGAAACAGCTTCTTTGCTTACCTGCGTCAGCGCCTCGATGGTTGCCAGACATTTGGTCGAAAAAAATTGGTCGACCAGACAAATGGTCGAACCAATTTGGTCGAAAACCAAATGGTCGAATTTTTAATTTTTTTTATTTTAACCCTTTTTTTTTGGGGGGGGGGTCCCCCCCAACCCCCTTTTTTTCTCTAAACACCCCTTTTTTAACTAAACGAAAACCCGAAAAAGAAATATATAAATAAAAAAAAAAATTCGACCATTTGGTTTTCGACCAAATTGCGTCGACCAAATTGCAGTCGACCAGTTTTTTTTCGACGAGTTGACTGGACACCCGCCTCGATGCCTGCGGGCTGTGTGAGCGCTTTATAAATATAAAAAAAATAAAATAAAATATATCAACTCCTATCGCCTTAATTAGAAATGAGATAGGCATGACTACTCTGCACTGTTTATATAATTGGAAACTTTGCATGCTGTATAGAAAGTGTCTAATAAGTACCAATTCAAATTAATTGTTACAAATTTTATCTGAATATGTATGCTCATCTAACCATAGATTTATTCTGTCCTGGAGATCAACTGTTGTTAACCTGCTTGATAAAGCCAACATTGCGGGGGATCGTTTGCTAAAAAAACCTCCAGTGTTAAACAGAAGTTTTTCCAACTTGATTGGATCAAAGCTCGCCAGCAGTGCATGACTTACAAAGACTTCAAAAGCAACCCTTTTGTCAACAAAACGCTTCGGACGGTATAAGGTTATTTGGTCAAATGTCCATCCCCAATGCTGAGAAAAGCATGCATGCGATTAAGACGAAACCTGTCTATTTATGAGGTCCTATCCCGGTGGAAAATTATCCCCAAAGAACAGAATGTATGCTGATTTTGTCACCAAATTGCGCAATCAGAAACGTTAGAACACCTCATATTTGAATGTCCTAATCTGATCAATATACGACAATTACATTTCAAGAGACATTTCTAGTATCTTCGATTTTGTGATCCTTATGCCCTTTGGCAAACAACCTTTTGCACCAACAAAATTGCCTTAAGAATTACAACCATGAATTACTTGTATGCTTTGAAACTGTCTGAGGCAGACTAATTCGATATTGTGGAGCACCTGGCTAAAAAGCCATTTTGTATCATAACATGCACTGTGGAATGCTCTCGAGGGAATCTAAGACAAATCGAATGTGCATGAAGTACTTTTCACACTTACGTAGTCCTTAGCCTTGTGGCCCCTTTGATAGCTCATATCATTGTGGCGCTGTATCATCAATTAATTGTCCAACTTGCTTCTTACTACAACAGTTACGTAATTACTGATCAACTGACTTTTCCCCCCATCTTCCAATTTCCGTGATAATAAACCCTGAGAATGTTGATTCCTGAGGTAACGTAATGTTTGCCGATTTCCACAGTAACAAGAAAATGACTGAAAAATGATAGTCTTCCCCGTCCTCATTGACACCATCTGTGCCCCTCCACTTTACTTTCCCCGAATCCCCCACTTCCATCTATTGTGTTTTCCCTCCCTGACACTCTCCCATTGCCCCTCATCAGTCTTGGGTTTTTGTGGCGCAGTTTCTATTCCAAGTGCATCTTGCAAAATGGCTGCGATAATCTCACAAGATTCCCCAGGTATTCCCCCTAGAAGCAAAACATGGTTGTCCCCAAAGTGGCTTCCCAGCCCACTTCCAACCACACCACTTCACATGTTCTCCTCTTTTCCCCTCCCCATATATAGCCTGACATGAATACACCCATTGCCATCCTTCAGGTAGCACTTTAAAGCACTTTTCATTTCTTGGCTTCCCCTGGTATTATCGCGGCAACCGCTCACATTAATGAGACTAGCCAAAACCAACATTTTTTTTGTTGTCTTTATTACTTTTCGTCTTTTGACAAACTGTCCAGTTGGGGGTGGGGGGTTGGAATAAACATGTTGTTTGGAAAATGTAGTCCAAATCTGTCCTGAAAATCAAAAGTTATAGCAAAAGAACTTTGGGAAAGGTCTATGTACACAGGCTACAGCTTAACTAGAGGGTGGTGTGATGAATCTGATGGTGTCATCACTCCTTTCTTGGCAGTAACCATGGAAACACAGGTTGTCAGTAGAAGTGCTGGACTCTCGTGTACAGACTAGAGTACCAAAGTTTAATGCCTCATCTTAAATGCTTGACAGTAAGGCCCTGTTCCGGTGAGAACAGCCCCATGCACCCACTTACGATAGGAAAGCGACTTAGTTCAACAAATCCGTGTTCCCTCTCAAGCACGTGGGACGTATAGCTCGAAGCAAAGCGCGAAGAGCGCAATTACAAAGGCCTGGGCCCAAGGCCAAGCTTCCCTCTTGCAGGAGCCGCGCTCCCAGGTTTCCCTGGCCTTATTTTGAATATCCATTTGTTCGGAGCCTAACAGGCTCGTAGCTGTACTTTCATGCACGCGCCGCCGCCCGCCCGAGGCAACCGCTTCATGATTACCTAGCAATTTCACCTATCAATTGCTCACGACCACAGCACGCTTTCCGAGCGGCTCGGCTTGCAGGGTAATCTGCTTCGCTGGAACAGCCACTGGCACTAGAAATGTTTTCAGATACTCCAGCAAGAAACATGTAATCTTATTTGGCTTCAATTACCTCTTTGACATTTCAGGCAGGGAGGCAGGCGGCGCGCTTTGGTAGCTGGAAACGCAATGTGTTTTCTTCTGTCAGCTGAAAGGAGAACGCACTCGTTTGGGTTTCAGAGTAGACTGTGATTAATAAGCACATCTGTACGTTAAATAAATGCTTTGCACAAAAAGTAGTTTACCGGGAAATTGGAGGTTGTAAACATATTATATTTTTGGCATCAACAACTGGTTGGTTTTTCCCCCTCTAGCAAAGAGTTCCCAGTCACGGGGCCAATGGCAGCGTATCTAGATTTGCTGGGACTGCAAGCACAGAGGCACTGCAAGCACAGAACTGTTAAGTGCTGCTTTTTCATGATTTTGGGTCATGCTCACAAAGACTAAAAAAAAGCCCAGCACATGTTCTGTTTTCACATGCCTGTTTCACGCAGGATGCCGAATTCTAAAAGGTGACCTGTTAATTTCCTTGGGGGCTATGTGCTAAGAATACGCGGTCCAGCCTTCCTGAACAAAGCATCCCATTGAATACATACGCGCCATATGATGAAACTGCTGCACCACATGACAAATGGACAGGAAAGCCAGACATTACTGTTCTGAACAAACTGCACGCTCCTGCACCTGTTTAGACAGCGGCGATGTGCAATGCATGACTGGGGCCTTCCTAACCCGGTCATGCTTTTTTAAGTGGGTCAGCAGCATTTGGAACTGCTGCTGTGCTGTAACAATTGCATTTCTATCCCACAAACTGGGATAGAAATGTTTTTGTCCTTTGACGAGCTTGCACAATGATGGGCACTTTAATGGCCTTTCATTGTGAAATGCACTTACATTACACCAGTGTTGGAAGCATCCTACTGCACAAATTTATGCCACAGGGCTTTCCGCCACGTCTATAGCACTCTTGCACAGATCAGAAACATGTATTGTTCCCCTTTGTGAATACGGTGGACCTGCACATTTTTATAGTGGACTGGGCACGTTTAACGTTTGCACTGCTTGTTGAGACTCTGCCTCAGAAAGTGGAGAGGTAAGGAGAGCTGCATCGGTGTATAATATGCCTGGTATGGCTAATGATTATCATTAGCCTCCTTGTCATTAATAAAATCATTCATTTATACTCGCAACAGATGGAATTGTTTCAGTACAGCACTCGTTCTATTCTCGATATGCCAGGTTGCCTCATCGAGCCTATATAGGTGTCTACTGCATAACCAAAACATTCAGAAGCATTTCACCTATTTTGATTGAACTGATCAGGCTTCTGAGGGATTTCTACAACACTGCCATCCTGCAGTAACTGACTTTCAATTAGACTGTGCGCCATTGATAAGCCTGGGTAAGCATTTCAGACACAGATCGAAATAACCAAATTGCATGCATTTTTAGCAAATCGAGTTCTTCCGAACATATCAGAGGTTTTGGTAAAATGATTTGGTGGTTTGCCATAAAACAGAACAAGTAGGAACTCAGTCTTTTTTGGCAAAAATGAAGCAGGAACTTGCTAGAATAGTTGAGTGACAGGCCGACCATGCAAATTCGATTTAGTTGAGTTACAGGTAGGAAATTGATTTAGGATAGGCCATCCCTCAATCACTTTACTATTACTGATTATATAACATTCGAGTGACCTATAAACCTTGCTTTACTTAAACACATGTGACATTTCTCATCAGTGTGAGAGGAACACCAGAGAATTGTTTGGAGGCAGGCATGAGAACACATATTCTGTGGCTGTAGGCGACTGCACCATCATTTAGTAGCCACACCAATGACAATTGTTACTACCAGAGAAAAGTTTCAAGAAGATAACCAACATGACATATGCATTAAGCTTCAAAACACATTTTCAACATTTGAATACAATTCTCATTTCACTATTTGGGGCTGGGGGCTTCTAGTGTAAAGATGTTCGTAAAATACAAATTGCGGCAATTTAGATTAAGAATCTGTAGGCTTGGGTTTAGGCAGACAGTGATTTCAATTTTAGAACGCACAGGATATTGTTTAACTTATACCACATAGAAACAAAGTTATCCCGCCAATTCCACTGCTCAGATCAGTCCTATTTGATTCAGTGTCGTCTCCCTTCTGCACAATATCATTGGATTTTGAGTGATTTGATACCACACACACGGGACAGACTTAACTGCATCTGGGCGCAGATGATATGTCCAAATTACAATTGAGTGAACAGAACAAACGGCCCTGATCTGTGTAGATCTATTTAAAAATATAAGGTTTAAGAGATTTCCAAAATTGCAGCAGCGTTTTCTTAGTCCTCAACTCCCATGGCAGACCGTTCCATAATCTAGCACCATATACTGCGCAACAACAACGTCTGTCTCCCATAGAGACACAGCGGGAGGGATGGAGGGATGACCACTAACAGTTTATCAGTAGGGCGCAGTGATCGAGCTGGTTGCTATCTCTTCAGTTTTTTTGCAAAATATAGGAGAGCCAAGTTGTTCATACATTTCTAATTCAAACAAAGAATCTTAAACTCACTTCTGTTGCACACTGAAAGCCAATTGAGAGGGCATCGTAAAAATGAAATAGGAGTGGATTTCGAAACCTTAAAAATGTGTCTAACAGCCGCGTTCTGTGCCTTCTGTAACTTGTTTAGGTGCTTCAATGGGATACTGGCTAACACACTGTTACCATAGTCTAGTTGGGAATTGACTAATGCCCCTACCACAGAGGGGTGATCTTCTTGTGAACATACGGAAGGGCTAATCGAAGCAGGTGCAAGGAGAAAAACACAGGTTGTGATTTCACTCCTGCCTGATTTTTGCCCCCTACATTGGCTTGACAAAGGCAGCCCCATTTCTTAAATTTGGGCACAAAATGTAACTTAGAGCCCATAAAGCATAGAGTAGGAGGGTACGTTAAGGACTGGTTCTGGTTTAAAAGGTGTTTTCATTCGAACAGGGCCACATGAGTTTTGCTAGGTTTAAGTTTAAGGTGTAGCCCATTATGGGACATCCAAATGCTTCCTTCATGTAGACATTGTCCTACCCTATGAAAGGAGTCCTCAAATGTTCCTTACTTCACAAAGATCTGGGCATTGCCGGTGTATGATTGGAAGCAGACCGTGTTTCTTCCGAATTCCCATTAGGGGATGCATGTACAAATTTAACAATAGAAGCAAAAATGAGGAGCCCTGGGAATGGCACATTTCTGAGGTAAGGAATCCGATAGGCACTATCCAGGAACCATCCAATCTTTACCTGCTGCCAGCAATCTGATAAAAAACGAACTAAACCTGTGAATGGCATGTTCAGAAACGGTGTCAACCTTCCTTAAATCTTAAAATAGAGTGTCATGGTCCACTGTTTTAAATGCTGCAGAGATATCGAGCATTATTACCAGTGACAGCTCACTCAAATCTTACAACTGTAGAAGCTCATCTCAAACTGCTAATAGTGCAGCCAGTTTACATATCCTGGCTGAAACCAAGACTGATGTAGTCTAGGAGAGAATAGTTTTCTACATGCTTTTGAAGCTGGATGGTAAGGACCTTTTCGGGTATTATATCTGGCTATGGGAGACCGGCCACTGGGCGATAGTAAGCAGAGTAATATAATTTGCAGTGTTTTAATGATTATCTTAAATGGGATACTTTTCTAGGGTATTGAGGTGGCCAAGATAAACTCTCCTTAACCCCCTAGAACAGTGGTCTTCAAACATTTTTGGCCTAGCCCCCTTGAGCAAAGTTTGGGCAGGCCGGGCCCCTCAAAAGTGCCAGATGGACAGTATGTAGAAATCGCTATGAACTTTTGTGTGCCGTCACCGCACCCTACTCTCAGTACAGACCCTGGGCTTTCCCCACCCTACTCCCACCACTATCCCAGTGCTGCCGCCCATCCTGCTCCCATAACATAAGCATACACACATCCATACACATTTAAATAAAAAATAAATCACCATAAGCGTACCTACTGCAGGGGCCTGCACGTGGTTGCTAAAATGCCCCGCTCCAGGTTGCTCTGCCCGTATGTGCGAGTAGGCGCAGGAGCGCCCCCTCACACATGCATACGTACATGCAGTGCCCCAGCCAGCATTTCCAATGAGCTATGCAAGGCTGGCGAATCAAAACACCCCCAGCGTTGCTTGGCTCAGGGATCATGTGCAGCTCGGGAAATGAACTGTCAAAGGCAAACAGTGTTTCCCTTTGACAGTTCAGCCAGCCCAGGAGCACTCCCTCAGCTGGAAAAAACAGCCGAGGGAGTACTGAGTGTTTCACTGGGCTGGCTCCTTGGCTCCTCCATAATGGGAGAGGTGGCCAGTGGGTGGACGCCCCCTCACCCATTATGGATGAGCTGGCAGGCTTGCACTGGCCTATACGGCAATAGGGCGATGACCGTACCAAAAATGCGAAATGATAGTGTAGGCCAGTCAAAATGGGCCCATTTTTTGGCCAATGTGGACCAGTTTGAGGAGTTAATTCACTATGCAGTTAGTAGTTTTGACCATTGTTGCTGAACAAAATATTCTTTAAATATCATCATTTGTTTACATTTGAACAAAAACAACCCCTTGGGTACTATTCAACAGTCTGTGACTAAAGGACTGAATATCCATTTGCAACTGCTGGACACTTTTTCATTGGTGCCTGTGATGCTGGAAATGCATTGGAGGGACAGGGCCTTCGCATCCTTCTCCTTTACTGCCTTTTTATTGTGTGTTCTGTCGTGTTTTCCGCAGAGGAGTTCATGTGGGACTCCTGGCGGTGCAGCTCTCTCTCTTTTGGTTTGGTGAACAGACCAATGGGATACCCTTACGGCACCCATGGGTGGGGGGTACAACCCTGTGCCCTAGTGTATGTTTTTGGGCACCTGTGGGTGGCCCGCAGAGCAGGGTATGGGCCGGTGGCAGTTCCATGCTGAATTTGACAGGTGCTCTGAGTATCCTCCATTTTGGGATACCCAGGCCCTGGCATTGGAATCAGTTGATTCCTGATGGAAAACAAGATGGGCCCTGTGGCCCATGCTTTCTATCGCTTGTTACCTTATTTTCCCAAAGTCCTGGGAAGCCCTGACTCTGTCCCTTTCCCCTGACTGGCTGTTGGGTGGAAGTTCCATATATGGTGTTGTTGTGAAGCCCAGTCCAGACTGGCTGGAGCCTTACCAGTGACAATATGTTGTGGGTACGCCCTGTGGGTGGGATCTGGGTGAATGGAGTGTGTGACCAATATGCACTTCTTGTTGTGGCTGTCTGGTTTCTGGTACTAGAGACAAAGACTGAGACAGCCCTGCCTGAAACTGGCCTGTGTGTAGTGTTGAATGGCTGGGTACTTGTCCCAATCCACATTCCTTGTTGTGAGTGTCTGAGAGGGAGGAGGATGGCCTGAATGCACTGTGTGCCTGATTGGCTGACTGATTGCATGAATGCCCTTCTGTATGATTGGCTGCTGCGTGGGACCCATTAGTGTGGATGAGAGACAAGATAGTATATCTGGGGACCTCTCACCACTGGAAATTGTTCAGAAGCTGTGTCTACACTTGAAGACTAACTGGAACTGCTGATCCTCGATGCCCAGCTGGAAGAAGAAGACTTGCTGTTGCATTTGCTTCGACCTGATCTGAAAGCTGCCGAATTCGTCGAAGACTGATCTGAGAGAGGACCTGGTAAGGCGCCCTCTTCCCGTGCTCTGAGGGACCATCGAGCACCACTAACCTTCGCCGAAGCTCCCTGGAAGTCAGACCCTAAAAAGGCTGCCGACCCGAGACGGGACCGCTGAGGAGAACGAAGCAAAGCACCCGGACTTCATCGCTGTCGAAGTCTATTGCCGTCGACCAGGGTTCGCATGTTTGTATAACCGCTGGAGGCCCCTCGAAGTTGTGTTGCCCAGCTGTGGGGACCACTTGACGCCACGCCGACAGCGACCGGAGCCACCGAGGACCAGAGCTGCCCGCTCCTTTGCTTAAGAACATTTGAATCGAAGGACTCCCTTGTCCGCAACGTCGACCGCTTTGTCCCACCAGAGAAAGTCGAGGACAACCAACGCGCCGAGGAGAATCCGCCGGTGGGTTTCCCGCCACCTGAAGGCCACAAAGACTTCAATGACTCAACGCGCTTGTTGGGCCACAGTTCCTCTTAAATTCTTTGAGGTCCTGATCAATCCATCGCCGAGGTGCCCCGCACACCTCATCCTCGCAGGACGTCGCTGATGAGCACCGCCTGGATCGACGCCGTGGTTTCGCCACCCTTGAACTTCTCATCAATGCCGTCGATGCCAAGTTCACCATCTTCGATGCCTCTCGACGATCCGTGGCTCCTGCTTTAAAGGGAGTCAATCAAGAGGGATCCTTCAACGCGTCTTCAAAGAACTCTACTCCACCAGGTACATTGGGGGGGTAAACCTTAATAGGAGGAAAAAAGACTAGTGAACAATATATGGACTTGGCTTGTGCTATATATCTTTATTTTACAGGTTACCCAGGTGGGGGATCTCCACACAGAACTGTGTCCAGTGGTAGGGGCCAGAACTCTGCCTATTGTTTCAACCATCTTGCATTCTTTACTATCTCTATTGCTGGTGTCCTTGTTATTGATCTGTGTGACATTTTAACCGTACAGTTGATGCACTTTAATGAGATTTGATAACATTGGTGGTACCACTTTAGAATTGTATATATTTATCATTGTTGATTTCCGAGTACAAAGTGTGTTATTGTGATCGTGTACATACCTTTGAATATTAATTATATAAAGACTGTGTTTTCAGTAATACAGTGTGTGGACATTCCTTTGTTGGGGTTCGGGGACTACACTGTACTTAAGAACCAGCTCGCATCACCTCCTGAGAAGCTAGGCCTTGATTGCTCATCCAGTGCTACCTTATAGAGAATCCTGGCTGGGGTCTGCTGTGCCTCTCCTCTACCATATAGAGAGCGGAAGTACAGACACCCCCCACCAGTATCTTTACAGCGCCTAACAACATTTTATGGGCTAGTCTGACCATGTGAGCTGCCCCTTCCCATTTCCTCCAATCTAAAAAAAAAAAAAACTTGTATTTTTACATTCATGCTGGGCTCTGGCACCCTCGACCTCTGCCCTAGAATGATGTGGTTTTCTCAATACGTATTTTTTATAATGACTATGGCATCCACAGGTCATCATTTATTAAGACACTGTACAGCTATGGATTATTGTACACCATTTTACAGCCACAGTCTCTGACTACACCTGTAAAAACACAGGGTTTATTTTACCAGACTATAGTTTTAAGACTCTGCACAGAAAATCCTAATATCCTATTTTAATCAGTTCCCTTTTAGAAAAATTATGCTCAGAAAGCAATGCGTATTTCACACCAAAATGCATCATGTTTTTTAAAAATGTGGAATCTTTTCTCCAGTTCCTCTCAACCTAGTTTAATCTTTTCCATGGACTTACTTTTACAAGATTCCTGAGATATATGTAACTGCATTGGGACTTTTATACTTATGTCTGGGCCTTTCTTTCTAGATTCTGTACCACTGTGGCCCCTCTCAGCTTCCAGGCAAATCTCTTGCTTACAATCTGCACCAGGACCAGGAAATCAGGTCTACTTTGGAAAACTGTGCTTCAGATTTCCTCTGAACAAGGCCCCCCTTCTCTCAAAGTCTAATGCCACTCCAGTACTCATCTATTTGGCAAGAGATTCCCTACCTGCAGACTTGCAAACTTCCAGAGCGCTCCCAAATTCATGAGCTTTGACTCATATAGGGTCTAACATTTCCCTGACTGTCATTTGATGATATCATTTTCGAGTGCTTGAGTTTTCTGTTTGGTTCTCTTAACAGGTTGACTATCTCAGAGAATACACCTCCTTATTTGATCAGTCTCAATTTTTTAGATGTGCAACAGGTGTGGTTCTGTACAATTTGGACTCAAATTCACATTTTCTGTCACAACACTAGTTCTATGTTTTTCCTATCATTAAACATCCAAATTTCAAAAATCTAATTTCTAATTCACATAATAATATGATTTTATGGATCATGGATAAATATATTAATATGTTGTGTTCTGTTGGTTTTCATGCTACCTGCTCTCCCAATTTCAGAACTACTTAGATCTTCTTCATGAACAAATTTGTTACAAACTTACATTACAAATTGTATTCCGCATGATGTCATTTAATCTGAAGATCATTTTAATTCTCATGTGGTGGTTTCATTTCAGTTTATACAATGGCCCATACCAGACACTAGGGGCTCAGAGTAGATTTGACCATAATACAATGGTTTATGGCCACCAAGTAAGACCAAGATATATGGATAGATTCACTAAAAATGGAAACCAGCACAGGGGACAATTCCCACCAAATGAATTATGTCCCTCGCCAATATAACCCATCGCCACCACCAGTCGACCATGGTCAAAGGATGGTCACTCCGCGTTCTCCACCTCCTGTGTCACATGAAATCAGAGGTAACAATAAGAAATCAATCTCCTGAGAGGTACCATGAATAGGCCTAATCAGGGTGAGTTCAATCATTACTGGCCCATGCCACAAAGAGAGGAATTCAGAGACATGGACAGGGTTCAATGATTAGAGGCCCAAGTCAAAATGTTGTCTGTACACGTAGGAAAGTTATGTGCAGTCCAAAAGCAACAGCCAAATGAAGGTGCAGAATGTCATAGGAGTGATCTTGTGTGTTCTGACAATAAGTGACTATTTAATAATCTCTGTCTGTGAATCACCTTTGAATAACTGTTCTGAATTGCTTACTGGTTTAAAAATAAGAAAGCAAACACATGGAAGTGAGACAGGGAATTTCAACACTGACAAAAAGGGAGTGTGGTTCAATTTAGTGTAGAACCAGACTATTGAGGTGTGTGAAAATGAAGAACAAAAAGCAGAAAATGAAAAAGAAAAACCCAAGAACAGAGAAACAGATTTAAAAAGAGCATCCCATGTGAAAATAAAACACAAGGTGAAGAGTTAGCATCAACAGGTCGATTATCCTCACTTGATAGTCAAAATACTGTTGATACCCATACAGAGGGAAGAGTAGCTCAAAAGGAAGGTGCAGGTCAGTCACCTGAGGAGTATTTTGAACCACAGATATTCCAAAGAAACAGAAATGACAAGCTCTTTGCAAAACACAGAACACAGATAAGTGTCATAGTTAACAGGCTGTCACATGACACTTGTGAAGATATCCATTCAAAAAGTTGCAGTGTAGAGAATCCAGACAGTGAGAAAAGTACAATAAGATATTGGTGTATGAACACTAGTGGTCCCAAATCACAGGGGCAGTCAGTGGCTACACTCCAAATGGGTTCTGAGCCCAGGAGAATAGACAAAGAAATTCAAAATGAAGTGGACAAAAAGGAGGTAAAGATGTTGTTTCATGTGTCCATTTGCCTAGCAAAGAGTAGTGCTGAAATCAGCTAGAATTCACACTTTTATGTGTACTAGAAGAGGTTGAAGGTAGGACCTATGGTCCTATTACCATTGATGAAAAATGTAACACAATCACAATCATTGATACAGGTGCCTAAGCAACAATAATGTCAAAAGAACTAGTGGAAAGTATCAATGAAGGGAGATCCCCACGAAATCACATAAAGGTGAGGCAAATGAAGGCCCTGTGCACAACTTCAATTGGGAAGAAACTCCTATTGAAGGTGTCACTAAGGTTGACATAAAGATAGGGAAGCAATGGATGAGGCAGGAAGTATTGCTGACATCCATTAATGAAATACCTTTTCTCATAGGGACGAATTACCTGAAGAGGTTGTCGCTCCTCATTGATGGGGTAAATGGAGTATTATGGTACTTAGCTAAAAAGTCATTAAGACCTAAGAAAATAATGACACAAATCAACAGTGTAAAAGGATGGCATACCATTGCTAAATCAGAAAGTACAGTGGAAGTATATCTTCAGAATGGCTGTATGCCTACTGTCACTGTCATTCTCTTGTGTAAGGATGAAATGCAAGGAGAAAAAGAGAAGCAGTCTTTGGAGATTTATTTGGATCCCAAGAAAAAATGGCAAACAGAAATAGATGAAAACACATTGCGTTTTTATCTAAATGAAGAAAAACGGAAACCAAATGTCACTCCAGAGACAAATAAAGAAAAGCATATTTCAACCATATCAGAAGTACACATGGGAGATGGGCAGCCATGGATCCCTATCCATGTGAATGGGCATCCTGAAATGATTGAAGCCGCTTTAGCGCTTGAACATGAAAGGAGTTTAATTAATGAAAAGGTAGTCCAGAAAATAGTTCACAGGGAGGAGATTCCGAAGTTCAGAATAAAGAATTAACACATTTTTGTCCTAGATGACCCTGAGTCGGGACAAGGAATTGTAGGAAGATGCACGTTAAAGATTACAATTGGCCCTAAGAGTATTAATCACAATGTGTGGATCATGAGCGGGGCACAAAATATATTTTATTTGGGAAATTACATCATGCAAAGGATAAATATGGTACTAAACTTTCTAAATAAAAAGGTTTGGTCCAGGTTAGGTGGAGCCACACCTGAATTTGAAAGACAAGTTTACCATTGCCCCCAAATGACACCCCAATATGCAGTTGAATTGCAGGTGAACAGGGATGTTACAATTCCTGCATTCACAGTGGCGTTAAAATACAGAAAGGGGCAACAAATAAAAGGTTCTGAAGCAGTTGTCTGCCTAAATTAATCCATGAGCCAGAAAGGGTTAAAATGCAAATATACACCACTGATAGAGATTGGGATGGATCCATTCAAATCCTGGTGGACATTAAAGGGTGTGAAGACATTCATTTTGAAGAGAATTCCGAAATAGGAATGGCAATACAGAAGTCTTAATACACTGCTGATTTCAATAACTTATTGATTGAGAACATTCCTGAGAGCTATGTGACTGCACAGGGCGAGTTACCGGAATCCTTGGATTCTAAGCCTAAAGGAATCTTTACAGTTCAGTCTGTGTACCCTTATGAGCCAAGTGAAATAGTGCGTTGTCATCAAGATGATTGTATTCTATTTGAATTAAGTGAATCTAAAAGAGAAAAGCTGCATATTGAAATGGAGCTCAATGTTCCAAAATATTTAAGTGTAGCGGCCGTCCAAAGAGATACTGCAACACGATTGGAGGAAAGTACAGAGGTTCCTCCTTTGAAAGTGTCGGGGGGAAATTCTGCCGGGGTCGGCCGGGCCGTCCGCGGACCTCCAGGCAGGGAGGCCCCAACTCCTCCCGTGTATCCCAGTTGAGACAGAGCGCGAGACACACACAAGGAGCAAGGTGACTCTGCTGTTTATTAGACAAAAACGGCAGGGATGGGTCAAGGAGCGTACGCGTCCGTCCTGACACACACACAATCGTGGGATTCGCGTCACTTCAGAAAGTTAACAAAAAACCTATCGCCACTCTTAATTGGTTGCTCGAGTGGTAGGGTTAGTATAGCGCACATATAGAGGACAATGTTACTGGACAAAGGGTAGTCAGGTGATATATCTGGGTTGTCCCTACAATTAGATACATGAAAATTGTTACATGAAGACTCCTGAGGATTGGTTAATATTACTGACGTCTGAGATAAGAGCCCCATGTTCTGATTGGTGCACCCGTGAGCTTCCCAGCCTGGGACCTCCGTTGTTCCCAGCTCTCGGTGTACCTGCGATTGCAACAATGTTTCAATATGGGTACGTGCAGACAATGTGAGGATTTATTCATAGTTGGAAGGCTGACCGCTCCCACTGTCGCAGATGTCCATTGAGCCTTTCAAGTGTATCTGCCTGTGTCTCGTAGCGAGGGATCCAGACGCCTTTTCTCTCCTGGGTTTGGCATCTCGTCAGGTTCGGCTTGGTCACGTGGGGAGGGACCGTGTTTGAGGCAGAATTCTGCACAATTAATATTGCTTTTCCACTGTGTGTCTGGTTTAATTTGCAGGTTTTGACCTTAACGTTGGTGCGCGGAGTGCGAGGCTGAAACATCGTGCCTTTGATGCTTTGTTCTTGGAATGTGGGTTTGCAACATCGCAACCTTGGCTGGTTGTTTCACCGGGCCCATTCTGCAGGATCAGCAACCAAACTCTTGCTTTGTTAACGTCCACGGGAGCTCTTGTTTGAGGCCTACTTGGGCCTGGTGCATAAGTGGTCCGGTTGGTGCATGGGTGCTTTAAGTTATAGTAGCATATAGTTCCATGACCAGTATCGTGTCTTTATTATAGTTCTTATACTGGTAACCGGTTTCAAGAGAAGCGTGAGCAAGCTTTGTAAATGAGTTCATGACGCGTCTTGCGTTTCTGCATTCTGAAAGCCTATGTAAAAATAATAAAGATGCACGTCCGTGAATATGCCTGTCGCCTACGTCATAGCACTGAGTATATTCTTCGTGTAGATCGGTGTGGGAATGTCCAATGTGTGTATTTGTACAGAGGTGCTTCCCGTTGTCTAGGTCGTCATGGCATCTCTAACGACGTGTAGATTTTAGTCTAGTTGGTCCGTGCCGCAGGTGTCGGCATGGCCAGTGCGGGCTGTTGGGCAGGCAGATGGACACATCCGTATGTTCCTATACCAGGGTATTTGGTCATCTGGTAAATGGACAAACTCTTCTCGTGGCGGGTGTCTGGGTCGTGACCCTCTAGGCCAAGCGCGAGAGGTGAAGGACGGGAGCCTGGTCTTCCATTCTCCCACTTCAGTCCCCCCTCTGGTCGACTTGTCGACCACAAACATATCCTTCTCGTTATCTCCTCTTACTCGCCATATCTTAGTTATTCCTCCTAGATGTCCATAATGGTTCACATGATCTTCATATGACCAATACATATATTCACAGGTTCCTCCAGGAGTACAGTATACCCATTTCCCTATGTAACTCCTGGGGTTTCTTGGGTTCTCGATCTTCACTGATGGTGGGTCTAGATGGTTGGTGATTATTTGGGTGCGCAGCTTCTCCCTCTCCTGTATTATCACACCTGTATGCTGGCCGTCATCTGCTGGCATCAGGGGGTGCATTCCCACCATTTCGAGCAACTCGTCAGTGGTGCGTGCCTTCCGGGCCTTCCAAAATCTAATTATGATCAGCGTAGCTCCAGCCAAAATAGTACAACCCACTATTATTTTCAGTCCATCTGACAGCCAGGATGGCATCCATGACCATAATATCGAGAACCAGCTCTTATCCTTGTTTACACCGTTACTTTCATCCATCATTTTGGAGTGCATCTGGGCCAATTGTGAAACTGCTTCAGTCAGTGTACCATTATCAGCATCGTTGGCAGGTATGAACGTGCAGCATGATTGTCCTATCTTTGCACAAACTCCTCCTTCCATTGCTGTGAGAAGGTCCAATACATATCTGTTCTAGAGTGCTACCATTCTTATAGCTCGCAGCTCCTCTTTTATTGCGTTAAACCCATTTACTGTAGAATTAATGGTCATCATTAGTTCCCATCTAGTTATTTGGAGCCATTTCGCGTTTGCGTAAGCCTGCAGTCCCGGGTGTATTATTGAAGAGAAGAACATTGCTGCTCTGCTGAATAGTCTGTGTTCTGGCGGTATGGAGGTTAGTTCCGTTTCCGACCTTCCCCACAGGTAATTTCCTGTCAGTGGCTCTCCTTGTCTTTTCCTCCTATTTAGGACAGTATCATTGTTGTTGGTCCTGTTCCCTTGCTCCTCCTTAAGTGGTGCAGATCTCTTTTTTCTCTTGTCCCCTTCATCCATTTTGGGAAAGTTCGCCACATTAACATGCTTCTTAGGTACCACTAATGATGGTACATTGACGTGCACCATTGTGCACACACCATTCCACAGGGGGGGCAGTGTATGGTATGCCTTTTCTCCACAGGCCCAATAATGGTCCATTATTACTGCTGTTCCTGCTCCCCCCTCAGGTAACTCCGTCACACTTGCACAATTGGTGTTATATCCTACGTCCACCTCTCCTTTATGCTGGTAGCATACCTTGGGCGCAGTCAGCGGTAGTATTGTTATTGGGTCTTCATCTGTTTCTACCCACGTCAGCATTGGTACATACTTGATCCACGTCGTCCAACATCGGTGATTGTGGGCCTCGATAGTTGAGATAGTTTCTTTTGTTACCATGTTGCTGCCAATCACTCCTATCTCCCAGCTGTTGTCCAGATACACCTTTCCTGTTATCGTCACCAGCGGCCTCTCCCAACATCCTTGTTTACCCGGAACTTCGGTGGCGTACCAATCACATGGTAGATACTGCAGTGTTACTTTCTTTGTTTCTCCTTTTGCAGGGCCACTTGTTATGTATCTGAATGCTTCTGCATGTAAACTGGTCTTGTGGTAACTCAAATAGGTCTTGAGGAAGTTGTTTTCATATGGATATGAGTCTCGTGTTTTCCATGTCATGTGCACTACCGACCCTTGAAATCTTCCTTTCGTTTGGAACAGTGCCAAGTATATTATGCATTGTGCTATCTTTTCATCAATTTCTGTGGCAACAAATGTTTGTGAAGCACTCATGGCGTATGGTATTAATGAGCAAACGTAGCAGCTGTCCTCAGTTGTTTGTTTACCAATGCGGGTCATGTGTTGGTACCATATGTTGTTTGTGACGTGTGCTGAATCTTGTATAAAATTATGAATACCTTTATTGTCTGAGTATGTGCTGCGTTTAACTCTATTTTGCTTGGGTGCAAGGTTACTACTATCACCTGATGTAACACCTGTTGCAGCAGGGGACGGGGGTATATTAGGTTTAGGTGCAGCAATAAAATTAATAGCATAGCTGTACTGCCATACAGAAGCAGCCAAGAACCCGGTGATCATCAAAATCCCTATTACCTTTATTACATATGTTAGTCTCACCGGCATTTTGCTCTTACCTTGCTGCAGTCCTGGCAGCGTATTCTTGCGACGTTAAAGTTGCCCGCCTGAAAATTCTCAAAAATGCTGGTTACTAAATGTTAGTGGTTTGTTTCCTTTAAGCTCTCCCTATCAAATAGTCATGCAGTGCCCAGGCGAAGAGCTGTTCCCACGCTACTCTAAGTGATCTGTCTCTTAGGATCGGCAAGTATGGGCGGAGGTGGGGCATGGAATATTCTATGGCCAAGAGGAATGCTGTGTAGTAGACACGCACCCTTCTCCTTTTTAGGTACGTTGGCCTTTTTATTTCGTATACAAATTGGTGTGACAATTCTTCTGGGTAGTTATCGTCTGGGAGTACCATCTACACCTGGGCAGTGAACTTGTTAGTAAGCTACTTTCTTAACAATACAATACGCAGTTCCTGTATGTGCGAGAGAAAAAGAGAACATTCACGTGTTTACAGGTGTATTTGTGAGGCAATGTCTTTCAGGTCAGTTATGAATATACTTGGGGGTCAATGGGCGGGGGTTTGGGCTCAGGTGGCGGAAGTATTTTTACTCCTTGAGCGTGTGACCATGGGGTGGGCAGTATGGGTATCACTCCTTTCTTCGTCAGTTATTGTCTCCGGGGAAGTTGGGTAGTGACACGGTAAGGGAACAATTGGGTCGTTGTCTGTGGTAGAACTTCCTTCCTCTGTAGGGGATGTTGTTGCTGCTCTTCCACTGGACCTGTCGTTGGCGCTGGGGCAGGTCTGCAGTTTGTAGATCTTTACATCATGTAAGTGGTTCCAGGCACGCTTGTCTTTTAGTTTTACTGCTCTTGTTGATACGTCCTCTACCAGATGGGGGCCAGTGAACCTCTTATCGTTCCACTTTCTATTGAAATTGCGAAGTAGCACGTGGTCACCTTTGGCAAGTTTGCACAAGTTCTCCTTTTCTAATTCGGTACTGGCGCCTTCTTCTTGATTGCTGGTGGACCCGCCCCGTGTGCGCTCGAGCTGTTGAGACACAAACACAACACTAGTAATCAAAGAAGACACATATTGATACATTTCATCACCTAACACACTTGCTGAACTTTCGTGGTCAGTGAATGCCCTTGACGTTGGCGTTAGGGGAAGGCGCATTTGACGTCCAGTAACCACCTCGTGCGGGGTGAGGTGGTGGTCGGACCCTGGCCTATTCCTCAATTCGAATAGGGCTAATGGAAGGCAATACAACCAGCTTTTCTTTGTTGTTTGTTGTATTTTTGCAATTGCCTCCTTCAGTAGGCCATTCAGGCGTTCACATACACCGTTAGCCTGTGGGTGGTATGCACATGCAAATTTATGTTTTATGTTCAGCAAGGATGTAATATGTTGGAACATTTCGTTTGCGAAATGTGGGCCGTTGTCTGACCTTAACACCGCGCACACTCCCCACCTGGGGAAGACCTCCCTTACTAGGAATTTGGCTGCTCTAAATGCATCTGGGTGTGAACAGGGCCCTGCTTCAATCCATCTAGAGAATGGGCATACTACTACAATCATATACCTATTACCTTGACATATGTTGATCATATCAACATAGTCAATGTGAAGGTGCCGAAAAGGTCCCTCTGGCCGGGGTATGGTACCTCTTATCACCTTTAGGGTATGACTGGCCGTAAACTGCTGACATGTAAGACAATTGCTGATAAAATTTGACACATGAGAATTTAACTCAGGACAGAACCAATCTTCTCTAATTCGTGCTGCAATTATTTCCTTGCCTGTATGGGCTGGGTGATGTAATTGGCTCAGGGCGGTGTTTAAAAGTGCCAATGGTATTACAACTTTCCCAGTGCTGCTCTGGCGCCATAATGCGTCTTTTGGTGACATTGTACATCCTCTTTTTACCCATATTTCTTTTTCGGCCATTGGTGCAGCCGCTTGTAGCTCCATAATCTGTGTGGCTGGAAGATGGGTGTACCCTTCTCTTATCAACATCTCCCTAGCCATTCCCCTCCCTCTCCCTCTCTGTGAGTCTGTAGGGTTCCATATCTCACCAAAGTATGCAGCATATTTCGCATGTGCGTCTGCTGCTGCATTCCCTTTTGAGATGTGATCTTCCCCATTGGTGTGTGCAGTGCATTTTACTAGGGCTAGTTCTTGGGGGTCATTTATTACTTCAATTAGTTCAGCCAATAAGAGGGCATGTTGCACTGGCGTGCCATCAGCTCTCCTAAACCCTCTTCTTCTCCATTTTGATAGCCCTGAGTAGACAGTGGATGTAACATATGCACTGTCGGAATATATGGTTACTCGTTTGTCAAAACTTTCCTTCAATGCCAATATTAGTGCAACCAGTTCTGCGGCTTGAGCAGAATAATGCTGTGGTAATTGTACACATTTCCTAGCCACACACACCGGCGCCTCCATCATTTTAACAACTGCTGCCCCCGTCCTCCTTATCCCATCTCCTTGATCAATAGTTGATGACCCATCAATAAACAAAAGCTCACCTCCTTCTAGTGCGTTTTCTTCAACTTTTCTAGTACCCAAGTACAGTTCAGTTATTTGGGTGCAATCATGGGCATAATCTCCCTCCTCAATTACTTCTGCTAGGAACCTTGCAGGGTTAACCGTGCTACATCTAACAATTGCTAGTTCAGCTCTAGACAAGATGATCTCATAACCTGATGCCCTTTGCGTTGTTAGTGTGGACTTAGGTTTATTCAATATTGCAAATAGTGCATGTTCCACAAACAGTGCAGTCGGACACCCCATGGTTATCGCTGATGCTTTTTCCACTGCAAAAGCAGCTGCAGCGAGACCTTGTTCGCAAGGGAAGTGGCCTAACATCACAGGGTCTAAGTGACCGCTGTAAAATGCTACTGGTTTATAGCCCATGCTCGTTTTTTGGGCCAATACTGCCTTCATCACTGCTGAGTCGCAATGTGAAAATATAAAAAATCGTCGCTCATAGTCTGGGGATGCCAGTACTGGAGCAGTTGAGATTGCATCTTTCAATTCATCAAAGGCCTCTCTCATTTCCATAGTCCACCTCAACTTTTTCTCTCCTTTATTTGCTTCTCTCAAACCCTCAAGCAGGGGTCCTATGTATGAGCTGTAATCAAATACCCATGCTCTACAGTAGTTGCACAGCCCCAGAAATTGCTGCAGTTCTCTCACAGTCTGTGGCATTGGAGTGCTTGAAATGGCCTGTGCTCTTTGTGGTGCAATCTTTCTTCCATGTTGGGATATCAGTTGGCCAATGTAAAGTACCTGTTCCTGACAGTATTGTATCTTATTCATGTCTACCTTGTACCCTTTTTCAGCCAATATCGTCAACATTTTTAAGGAGTCCTCTCTACATTTACTTTCGTTTATACTGCAAATTATTATGTCATCCACATACTGCAACACTGTGCTTTCCATTTCAACGTTACTCAAATCCATCTGTATTACTCTATTGAAAATTGAGGGTGATTCACAATACCCCTGTGGCAATCTGGTATGTTTCCACTTTGTATTTCGGTAAGTGAAGCTTGTCAAATCTTGTGAGTCTGGGTGTAATGGTATTGAGAAGAAAGCATTTTTAAGGTCAATCACTGTAAACCGTGATGCTTCTGCTGGAATGCCACACAATATTGTGGCCGGGTTTGCTGTTACTGGATACTCTGCTTCCACTATGTTATTCAAGGGCCTGAGGTCCTATATGAAGCGCCAAGACCCCCCTTTAGCCTTGCGCACTGGGTACACAGCCGTGTTGCAGGGTGACTCTGAGGGGACCAATATGCCATTGTTTATAAGAGCCGTTATGGTTTCATATATACCCTCATCTGCCTCTCTTGACAGTGGGTACTGTTTCACTCTTGGTAGTATTGCACCTTTTTTCAATTTTATACTTACACCCCCTATGCTTTTTATGCATCCCACGTCATAAGGGCTAGTAGCCCATAATGATTTGGGCACCTTTGACATATCTTCCTCAAAGAAGGGGACTGGGGTGCATGCGGGTGCCTCAAGTGCCATTGCAATTTTCTGTGCTACTTGTTTGTGAGCCACCCTTAGCCATATTCCTACACTCATCATGAACACCATTTCACCTTCCTACTTTTCTTCTGAGAACAGCTCCTCATCTGACACCTGGGTCAGCCTACATCCTTCTGCTAGTGCTATCACTGCCCTCCATGCTCTCCCTTCTTTATCTTGGGCATGTACAGCAATATAATCAGCTGTTGCAATAATGCTCTCAATGTCCATTACAAACACCTTTCCTTCTGGTTCATTAACAGGTGTTTCTGGTCGGAACAGATAGGCTGCTGGCCTCCTCCATATTTTCCCTTCTATCCCTGGCATCCATGCAAACGCCATGTCTGTTCCATACTGGAATAGCTCGCCATCTACTGGCTCCGCCCTAATCGCTGTCTGTCCACAGTATGCTTGCATAATCTGTCGTGCTGCGAGCATGTTAATCCCTGGAGTAGAACAAATTATGCCATCCTCTGTAAAGGAGATCGTCATATTCAACCTGTTCATTATGTCCCTCCCCAGTATATTCACTGGTGAGGCACTATAATATAAAAGTGGAACTGACAGATCATAATCTCCAATAGATAAGGGAACGTTATCAGTAAAGGGAACCAACCCTTTAGCCCCAGAAAATCCTTGGGTGTTCATGGCTTCGCCTGACATCTTAAATTTACCTTCCCTTATGCAAGACCGGGTTGCCCCGGTGTCAACAAGGAATGATAATTTTTTGTCACCTATCGTTACCTCTATGCGTGGCTCCTCCGCACTATTAGGTGTTACTGACAGGATGGGACACACCAAGGCCGTCTGTGGGCTGTCCTATTGTGGGTACAATGATTGGCCATTCCCTGTGTAAGGGTTGTGTCCCAAGACCGTCACCCTACCCAATTGCGTTTGTTGAGTTTGGGGTTGCTGTGTTAACGTTACTTGTTGTTGTGTCAGTGGCTGTTGTTGTGGTATTTGTTGTTGTTGTGGGTCATTTCCTTGTTGTAACGTCTGCTGTTGTTGTATACCCTGCAGTTCTTGCAGGGTCCTAGGTTGTGCTTGTTCATTCCATGCTGGTGTTCCTGGCCTGACCCTACACGTACGTGACATGTGTCCTAATAACCCACAACTCCAACACACGGGTGGTTCCCTGCTTTGCCATGGGAAGCTCCCTGTGTTGTCCTGGTATACTGGTTGCCCTGTGGGGTAGGAATGTCTAAGTCCTCCCACCTGCTGTTGGGCATTATATCCGTATCCTCTCCCTCTCATAACTCCTCCTCTCCCCCTATTATAACTATAATACCCAGCTCCTTGCATTGGGTACCCTCCTCCCATGTTTGGTGCGTGTAATTGCAGTGGCGGGACTGGGACTTGTTGTGTTATAATCTGTGGAGGTGCTATTTGAGCAGGATCTTGTGCAGCCACTACTTGTATTGGGCTTTGGGCCATTGGTGTGGGCGTAGTTATTAGTGCCCCTTCCATTGTGTATTTAGTAAGTTTTTTCTGTACTAGTTTAGCCTCTTCTGTTTTCCTGTCCTCTTCTTTTTTGTTTCATCTTTCCTTGCCATGTCCTGCAGTGATGTACTATAGTCAGTTGTATTTCTGGCCATGGTTTTGCTTCCATTCCCACTACTTTCTTTAGTTGTTTCTGAACTCCTTCTGGGAGCCCTTGTACTAGTATATGATAAAATATGGCTGGTGTTTTGTCCCATTGTTCTCTAGTTTCCATGCGCCACTTCTCTTGGATATCCTGGATATAATCAACAGGATCCTCATTCTCACGCATCTTACGGGAAGTAATTGCTCCTATGTCTGATGTGTCTGGGTATTGTACTCTCAGTGCCTGCCATAGCGCATGTCTGCAGTTTGCAAATGGTGCCCCATCATGCGATGTGTTTGTTATTGTTACCCCATGGAATCCCGCTCTCTTCCAAATGTCATCCGCTCTATCCCCTAATATTGATATTAACAGGCCCTTTACATCTCCTACTGCTAGTTTCTGTCCTGCGGTGTGTTTTTCCATTTCATATATCCACTTACCCGCACCTCCACTTAGTGATGGGAGCCTACATTTTATATTTTCCTTATCCGTATGCTTCCAAGGGACGTACTGTGGTCTAACCCCTCCTCTCTCCAACAGTGGCATTAAGTTGTGTCTGGTGTCACCCTTTATGTTCCACAATATCGAGTCTTCACACCCCTCCTCTTCTTCCGGTTCCTTTACCTCTTCAATTTCGTCCTTATTACCCCTGCTCCTAACTCCTTCTCCATCCTTTCCCCTTTCGTCATTTCCTGTAGTTAATGTGGGCGTGTTTATTTGTCTGTCTTGCCTGCGACTAGGGAGGTCTCTAAGCCTACATGCATAGGGTGTCAGTTCGTCCATGAAGGGTGCGAGCTTTATTCTACGCAGCGAGCGTGCGGTGGTTGAGCATGTAGGGTGCGATGGGGGAGGGCGTGATGGAGATGGGGATGGTGTGTTTTCATGGGTTTGTCTTTCCACTAGTCCTTTCACTCCCTCCTCACTTCTCTCCAAGTCCTCCCTTCTCCTACTGATCCATGGCGAGTCTATGCTTGTTCGAGTGAGGTATAGCTTATCTAAGCTTTCCCTTTCACTCTTTCTTCCTTCTCTCTCCACTCCTTCTTCCTCCTCACTGCAAAAATCATTCATACATGGCACCCCCCACTCTGCCTTTTTCCCTTTTATTGTTACTGTCTCTAAGTCTTTTAGGTCTATTTCTCCTTTTCCTTTGTTATCAACCGCTCCCCCTAGTGCTGATGTTGTTGCTACTTCTCTACTTCTATATACATCCCCCCATCTTTCACTCTCCCTACTCCTCCCCTCTCTTTCTCCTTCCCTTTTCTCCTCCATCTCCCTACTATTTTCCTCCCTCTTCCTTTTCAATTCCTCCATCACTTCGTTGCTCATCTGTTCCAATATTCTTTCATCCTCTTTCTTCCTTTCCCGTTTCACTCTTTCTCTCTCCACGATACTTTCTATTATTTTCCCCTCTTCATATTTCTTAGCTGTCTCTGATAGTACCCTCCTCTTCCATATTGCCATTTCCTTTTCTCTTTCTTCTTCTTCCTTCTTCTTCTCTCTCAACACTACTCTTGATACCCTGTCTGCTGCTGCTTTTACCCTTTCGGCTTCTCTCCTTTGCTCCTCATTTTGTTCCCTTAATTTTTCCAATTCGTTCTTACCTTCTTTTCTTTTCCTCACTCTCTCTTTTTCCTCCCTCTCAAGCTGTTTGATCAGTGCATTCTGCTCATCCCTTAGCTTTGCTAATCTTTCCTCTAAACTCTCTTCCTTTTGCCGTAATAGCTCCTCCCCCCTTATTTCACTCTCTTGCACTATCCTCGTCTGTTCTCTTTACTACCTCCCTCTCTTCTCCAGTTAGTGAACCTCGTAATTTTAATAATATTTGTGCAGCTACCCACTCATCATGTCCTATCTCTACAGTCTGCTCTTCTCCAATCTTCCCCTCTCCCACTGCCATTTTCCTATGAGCCACATATGGTGGAGGGCTGTATGCCGGGTTCGAGTATCCTTCAGCCGCCCTTAACTGTCCTTCTATTTCTCCTAATTCTCTTAAAGGGTACAACCCTCCTCCCTCCGTTTTCACTCCCGGTGTTATGGGTATCTCGTTGTTCGGTTCCTTTTTTATGTCGTCTGATTTAACACTCTTTTCTCCTCCCTCTCCTCCGTTCCCCGTATTCTTTGTGCTTTCACGCCCCTGTTTCCCATCCTCTCCTTCTTTCTTAGTCTCCTTTTCTTCCGGTGTTTCCCCCATAGTGAACATTCCATTTGGTCCCGGTCGGGACCCCTGGAACATCCTCCATAAGTTAAACACCTCCACATGGTTTGCCAACTTCTTCCCCTTGTATGTATTGTGCAGATGGTTTAGCAGTGAATGTTGGGCATATGGATCGAAACTCCCATTAGGCGGCCATGGTGTTAACATTTTGTTATCCGTCCCCTGGGTCCACTCTATGCTGTACTTTATTAACTTCTCCCTATGGGGTGGCAGTGTGGTGCATATGTGTTGTAATGGTGTAGTGAGGGTGTTCCCCCACCCTCCCGACCCTGTCCCGTATGACATGGTGACTCTCCACTTGTTATCCTTTCCTTCACTGGTAGTTTACAATATACAACCTTATATTGTTTACCTGGCCCCGTAAGTATGGGGACTTACGACAATCCGTTATGTATGGTTTTACATTTGTCGATTCCCTTCTGTTACTACACCCTTACGGCCCCCTGTGGCCGAAGCGCACACAGCCCCCTGCGGCTGTGTACCCTTTACGATGCTCTTATACAGTCGTCCTGTTTCCCCGTTCTCCTCCCCCTGTTACACTTGCCGTGGCCGGCGTTTTCCCTTTCCCCTTCTCCTTTTCCCGATCCACTCATTTATCGTTTATCTCCGCGCCCGCTCCCTTATCACATTTCTCTTCCCCACCACTCCCAAAACCAAACTTCCTTGTGTTCGCGCTATCCTATTAAATCCCTACTGGTGACGTCACCGATCTCTTCGAGCTACTGGTATATTCTTATTATGTTCTTTTAGGTTCAAAATACACTTGCAACCTACCCCCGCTAACCCTACACCTGTCTTCCTGTCACTCCTGGAACAAGATAATCAAATCAATAATATAATCGGACTGCGCACGCTGCGTCGCCTCGCGTGTGATACGCCCCTCAACAGGAGGGCTTAACCAGCCAATTATCTTCCGTATTGGGCAACTTAGTTAACTAGCCACCGCCTACAGGGAATCGTCATCTACCTATCGAGTTTCTTGCTCGAACAATAGGGATCCTCGTCTACTCATTGATCAATAAATGCCAAATCGTAGGAAACCACACACACACCCCCACCCTTACACGTAGTCACGACTTAGGCCAATCAGTGCCTTACGAGCGGCCGCACGTGATGTTTTCGTGCTCCGCCCTCCCTCTTCCGCGTAACGTAGCCGACTGCTTTCGCACTCGTTTCGCTACCATTCATTCCATTGGCAACACTAAGTTGTTAGACCTTCGCCGCGCATCTGTACAACACCTCCCTCATTCACTTCCTCCCCCCTCCCTCACAATTTCGCATTGCTTGTTGTGCGTGTCATGCTCACCAAGTTCTCTCGATGCAGGGCCGCTCGACTGCGTGCACCCCTCCAAGCGGCTCGCCACCTCCCTTCGTCTGGACCACGTCTGGACACTCGCCAACCGCGGGCGGGATACTTCTCAACCGGCTCCCGAGGGCCAATATCCGGATTGCGCCGTCCGGTCTTCTCGCAGCTCCGCGATGGTCCTGTAGTCCTCAGAAGGGGGCAACGGCAGAGGGGGCCGCGCCGCCGGGCCTCCTCGCAACGGGAGTGCCTGGAAAAATTAAAAATAGAGGGTCGAAGTAAAAAAGAAAAAGTCGATCTTAAACAGATCTCAGCAGTGCCTCCAACTTGTCGGGGGGAAATTCTGCCGGGGTCGGCCGGGCCGTCCGCGGACCTCCAGGCAGGGAGGCCCCAACTCCTCCCGTGTATCCCAGTTGAGACAGAGCGCGAGACACACACAAGGAGCAAGGTGACTCTGCTGTTTATTAGACAAAAACGGCAGGGATGGGTCAAGGAGCGTACGCGTCCGTCCTGACACACACACAATCGTGGGGCTCGCAGGCCCTTTTTACTGCATTATGACGCGCTATTCGCGTCACTTCAGAAAGTTAACAAAAAACCTATCGCCACTCTTAATTGGTTGCTCGAGTGGAAGGGTTAGTATAGCGCACATATAGAGGACAATGTTACTGGACAAAGGGTAGTCAGGTGATATATCTGGGTTGTCCCTACAATTAGATACATGAAAATTGTTACATGAAGACTCCTGAGGATTGGTTAATATTACTGACGTCTGAGATAAGAGCCCCATGTTCTGATTGGTGCACCCGTGAGCTTCCCAGCCTGGGACCACCGTTGTTCCCAGCTCTCGGTGTACCTGCGATTGCAACAATGTTTCAATATGGGTACATGCAGACAATGTGAGGATTTATTCATAGTTGGAAGGCTGACCGCTCCCACTGTCGCAGATGTCCATTGAGCCTTTCAAGTGTATCTGCCTGTGTCTCGTAGCGAGGGATCCAGACGCCTTTTCTCTCCTGGGTTTGGCATCTCGTCAGGTTCGGCTTGGTCACGTGGGGAGGGACCGTGTTTGAGGCAGAATTCTGCACAATTAATATTGCTTTTCCACTGTGTGTCTGGTTTAATTTGCAGGTGTGACCTTAACGTTGGTGCGCGGAGTGCGAGGCTGCAACATCGTGCCTTTGATGCTTTGTTCTTGGAATGTGGGTTTGCAACATCGCGACCTTGGCTGGTTGTTTCACCGGGCCCATTCTGCAGGATCAGCAACCAGACTCTTGCTTTGTTAACGTCCACGGGAGCTCTTGTTTGAGGCCTACTTGGGCCTGGTGCATAAGTGGTCCAGTTGGTGCATGGGTGCTTTAAGTTATAGTAGCATATAGTTCCATGACCAGTATCGTGTCTTTATTATAGTTCTTATAGTGGTAACTGGTTTCAAGAGAAGCGTGAGCAAGCTTTGTAAATGAGTTCATGACGCGTCTTGCGTTTCTGCATTCTGAAAGCCTATGTAAAAATAATAAAGATGCACGTCCGTGAATATGCCTGTCGCCTACGTCATAGCACTGAGTATATTCTTTGTGTAGATCGGTGTGGGAATGTCCAATGTGTGTATTTGTACAGAGGTGCTTCCCGTTGTCTAGGTCGTCATGGCATCTCTAACGACGTGTAGATTTTAGTCTAGTTGGTCCGTGCCCCAGGTGTCGGCATGGCCAGTGCGGGCTGTTGGGCAGGCAGATGGACACATCCGTATGTTCCTATACCAGGGTATTTGGTCATCTGGTAAATGGACAAACTCTTCTCGTGGTGGGTGTCTGGGTCGTGACCCTCTAGGCCAAGCGCGAGAGGTGAAGGACGGGAGCCTGGTCTTCCATTCTCCCACTTCAAAAGACTTCCCAGAGTTTTCAAAAATGGTAAAAGAGCAAATTCAAGCTGCAGATGATTGCAATAGTGAAGAAGAAAAAGACCAATTGAGAAAAATATTTATGGAATTCAAACAGGTTTTTGCCAAAGATGCATATGATTGTGGATTAACAGATTTGCATGTTGCCACACTACCAGAGGACATGGTAGTGAGCCAGTATTTGTGCGACAATATAGATTACCTCAGGCATGTTTGGAATCACTAGCCGAAATAATCAAACATTTAGAATCTGAAGGAATCATAATACATCTAGTACCCCTATATTAGGTGTGCTAAAACCTAATGGACAATGGGGATTGTGTGCAGATCTACAAGAATTAAACAAAAAGGTACCTGTTTCAAGGTGGCCCCTTCCATTCATTGATCAGGGTCTGCTACAGGTTCACAGGTCAAACGTGTTTACCACATTAGACCACACAGCTGGATACTGGTGTGCGCCACCTGCTGAAGATATTTAAAATTTGTTTGCATTTTTGTTGACAAATCACAACATGCGTGGTCCCAGACACCTTTTGGGTACATCAATAGTGGGAGTGAGTTTAAGACATTCCTGAGCAAGGTACTCCCAGATCCAGCTGGGGACCATCATTTATGTGGATGATGTGCTAATTATAAATGAAGATCTGAAAAGCCACTTCAATGCGATTAGACATGTGTTTGGTCAACTAAAGAAGGCTGGGGAAAAATATCTTTACAGAAATCACATTGGTGTAGGAAAAAAGTAAATGTTTTAGGTCAAAAAGTGACAGAATATGGATCAAACCCACAAAAGAGAAAGGTGGAACAGATTCATAAACTAAAATATCCCACTAATTTGAAAAGTCTAAAGAGTTTGTTAGGAATGAGAAGTTTTTTTTTTTTTTTAAATATTTTTATTCAAATTTTTTTTTTAAAACCAAACATACATTTCAACTGTTTCAATATACAAAACGCATCATGTGTCATTTAGTGTCCATTGGAACTCCCCAACTCACCCCCCCCTTCAACTACAGCCAAATCTTCCATGTCAGCTGCTGGAGCGTTCTCGGGCAGAGCAGTGTCTAAGAAGACATTTCCCAAGTCTTCTGTTTCGTTGTTACTCTGGCAGGAATTAGCTATGGAGGACACCAATTGCCGCCAGGCCAACAGGGACCCCACTTCCTCTTCGCCCCCCCTGGTGACCGCCTCAAACCAGACAACAGATTCGGCTTCCGCCCACTTTAAGAGGTCTGCCCACCACAGTTCCACCCTGGGTCGACGGGCCGCCTTCCAGCCCATTGCGATCCTGCGCTTGGCCAGAACATAGTCCAGGTCCTTCATTTTACTTATGTGTTTGGAGTGCCTGGGTCTGGGAAAGAGCCCTAGCATACATGACCAAGCCGATTCTACATCCAGCGCCACTCCCCCGCCAGCCAGCCTCGTTTTGGCCTCGTTCCAGAACTTGCGCACTTCCGGGCAGGCCCAGAACATATGCAGCAGCCCCGCGTCCACCTCCCCACACCTAGGGCATTGCTGCGTGGCTGGGCCCCCGAAAACCTTGCAATCTTCCCCGGGGTCAGGTAGGCCCTGTGGGTAACATACAGCTGAAGCTGTTGAAATCTAGCATTGCGAGAGACCTTTTTATGGTATCTCTGTGCCCATTCCCATTGCCCATCCAGCATAGGTCCTCCCACCTCCTCCTCCCATTCCTGTCTTAGTCGGGGCAACTCCTTCCCCGCCCTCTCTCGTAAGAGTTCATATATTCTCGAGATTTCGTGCCCGCCCTCTGACACATCATACATGGTTTCTAGGGAGGTCTCAGGGTCCTTCGCAAGCACTGTCTTGGGCCATCTTTCCCTAGTCTTATTAATAAGCCTGGCATAAGTAATATATTGGCCTTCATGCACCCCCGCCTCCTCCTGCAACCTCTGGAAGTCCAGCGCCTCACCACCCTGCCATATATCCCCGAGGGTGGCCAGGCCCACCTGCTCCCAGTATCTTCGAACTGATTCGAATAGCTGAGGGTCGTCCCCGCACAGGACCACCAGCGGGGCCTGCCGAGAGTATGGTTCTCGGTCACCCATCATCTTCCAAGTCCTTTGCCAGATCTCCCAGCCCAGTCTCAACTGCCGTCCCCTGCCCACCATTTGATCCCTGCGCAACCACACCACCTCCTGCAGGAAGTACGGGGCCGAATCTCCATGCAGAAGTCGCACCTCTGCCGAGTCTTCCACTGAGAGCCACCTAGCCACATACAACAGCTGCCCCGCGAGGTAGTAGAGCTCAAAATTTGGCAGGCCTATGCCACCTTTGTCGTACGGGTTCTGGAGCTTCCACAGGGCCACCCTATTCCTGGAGCTTCCCCATAGAAAACCCCTGCACATGCTGTGTAGTTTAATGAAAAGGCTTTTTGGTATCAGAAACGGGATGTTCACAAAAAAGTGCAAAAGTCTAGGCAGGACCACCATCTTGAGCAAGGCCGCTCTCCCCATCATGGTCAGGGGCAATTTGGCCCAAAAAACCATGCTGTTTTTAATCCCTTCAAGCGCTCTTTCCGTATTGTGTTTGTGTTCTGCCTCTATTTTATGGTAGATGTTTAATCCCAGGTACCTGAATGTTTCTGTCTGCCATGGAATCAGTAGGACAGGCAACCTCTGCGACGGGACGTTCCTGTATCTGCCCAGAGGAAAGAGACTGGACTTTCCGAGGTTCACCGATATGCCAGAAAGGGTGGCATATCGCTCCATTACCTCTAACACATACTGCAGGTTTTCCTCTGGATAACGCAGGTAGAGCAACATGTCCGCATATAGTGATATCAGGTGCGTGCCGCTATTCGTTCTTATGCCCACCTCCCCGTATTGATGACGCAGACACACCGCCAACGGTTCTAATGCTAGTATGTATAGCATAGGCGACCAGGGGCACCCCTGTCTGGTCCCTCTACTAAGTTGCCAGGCGTCGGAGATTATGGCCCCAGTTTTAACTCTCGCCAGCGGGGCGCTGTAGAGCAGCTGGACCCACCTGAGGTATCCCAGTCCCATTCCGAATCCCTTCAAGACCGCTTTCAGCCAGGGCCATCTTACCGAGTCAAAGGCCTTGACTGCATCCAGTGACACTATGGTTAGCTCACCCGATTCCCTTTCAGTCTGATCAATAACATGGTGTAGCCTTCTGTGGTTATCTGTAATGTTTCTACCCGGGACGTAACCTGTCTGGTCTGGGTGTATCAGCTTCCCAATCACCCTCTTCAACCTGTTGGCCAGCACCGCCGTGAGTATTTTGCTGTCCTGGTTGAGCATGGACAGTGGTCTATAAGACCCGCACTCGTCGGCTGGCTTCCCTGGTTTCAGGAGTGGGACGATCACGGCCTCGCGGAGGGACGACGGGAGTTCGCCCTGCTCGTAGGCCTCATTAAAAGTAGCTAGCAGTGGTTGGATTAGCTCCTGCTTATATGTTTTGTAGAACTCGCCAGGCAATCCGTCTGTGCCAGGCGCCTTACATGTGGGCAGATTCTGGATCACTACCTCCAGCTCATCAGAGGTGATAGGTGCGTCTAACTCTGCACGCTCTAGGTCATCTAGGGTGGGCAACTCTATGTCCTCCAATGTATCGCGTATAACTTGTCCCATGTCCTCCCCAGTGTCCTCGTACAAGTGCCTATAGAACTTGTGGAACTGCTTGTTTACCTCCACTTGGGTATTACACATGCAACCTCCATCGCCCTTGACCTCACTAATCACCGAGCGGGGAGTCTCACACTTATATAGCCAGGCCAACAGTCTGCCTGGCTTGTCGCCACCTGCATGTATCCTCTCAGTGTATCTCCTGTGATTAAGTCTGCACAGCCTGTCCCAGAGTTCACTGCAGGTAGTCTGCAAGTCTTTTATCCTAGTTCTATTGCCATGAGCGGTGTTTTCACACCGTGTGAGGTCTTCTAGCTCACTTTCCGCTGCTTGGAGTTCCTTTTCTACACCCCCCTGGAGCCCTTTAGCCTTAGAAATGGCCACCCCGCGCACCACCACCTTAAACGCTTCCCACAGAGTGCCCATCGAGCGTACACTGCCCGTATTTATATCAAAGTACTCCTCAATGGAATCCCGTAGGCCTTCCCGAAACCCCTCATCCTGTAGCGCCTCGGTCCTAAGCCTCCATGTCGGGATCCGCGGTCTTGGGGGCTGGTGTTTCCATTCCACTATCAGGGGCGAGTGATCAGATAATACTCGGGCCCTATATTCCGCCCCCACTATGTCCCCCAATATCTCGGCCGTCACAAATATGTAGTCGAGCCTGGTGTGCAAGTTATGTGGCGCTGCGTAGTGTGAATATTGCCTATCCTCTGGGTGCATTCTCCTCCATACATCCACTAGGTTTAGGTCCCTCAATAATGTTCCTAGCGCTCTGGCCGCCGGCGACGTTTTTCCCGCCCTGTCCATTGATCTATCCATCCTAAGATTCAGAGTGCAATTGAAGTCCCCCCCCCCACACTACCGTACTCCCTGCCAGGGACCCCATTGTACCATAAAGAGTCCTAAAGTAAGCTGCCGTATCGTTGTTGGGGGCATACACGTTTACAATGTGCACTTCCCTGTTCTCCAAGAGGCCCGTCACCACCACCATCCTGCCCTCAGAGTCTGCCGTGTGGCTAAGCAGAGTACGCAGCCCCCACCACTGTGCTCTTCCATTTCTTCTTAACCATCTCCTGCTTCTCGCTAGTAAGGTGTGTCTCCTGCAGCAGGGCTATATCTATACGCATTCTCTTTAAGTACAGCATTACTTTATTCCGTTTCAGGTAGCTGTTGAGGCCCCGTACGTTCCAGGTCACAACTTTGAGGTTACCCGACGCCATCCGTTCTGGCCGTTCCCATCCCAACCCTACTCCAGATGCTCCCGTTGCTAATTAGTTTTCTGGCTCTTTCCCAAAAAGTTACAAACGGAATCCCCTTATCCCATCCCCCCCATCCACCCCACAGCACACAACTCCCACCCTCCCCCCTTCCTACCAACCCCCAACAATTGCCCAGCTCCATCCCTGGATCTCAGGCCTACCCACTTCTGGACCTGTCCCGTATTTGAGGACCCGGACCCTGTAGGGCGTCACCAATCTAACGGTGACCTAACTAAACAAACTACTATTGGGGTCAGAGAGCGCTTCACAGGAGCCCTATCATCTATGTCAGGAGAGGCGCGCCCGACGGGACCCGCCGGCAAATGCCTTGGCTTCCATCCCACCAGCACAACAGCATCCTATATTCCAGTCCCAATGTCATAACTATGGCACTTAGGGTGCTCTCATCACGTATTACTTATCCTCAGCCTCTTCCGTCTGGGCATCCGGTTCTTGAGGTTGGCCCTGCAAGTCCAGCCAGTCCATCGCCTCAGTAGGAGTCTCGAAAAACAAGGATTTGTTCTTGTAAAATACCTTCAGCCTGGCGGGGTAAAGCAACATGTAGCGGAGGCCTACTTCCCTGAGCCTCCTCTTTACCGCCCCGAAGTTCATTCGATTCCGCTGCACCAGGAGCGTATAATCCGGGTACGCCGTTATATTCGCCGACCCCCTTTCAATCGTTCCTCCTTTCCGAAAAAATTCAAGAATCCTCTCGCGGTCACGATAATTCAAGATCTTCGCGATCAGCGGCCGTGGGGGGGCCCCCGGGGCCGGCCTCCTGGTCAGGGCCCTATGCGCCCTTTCTGCCGCAAACCCCTGGGTCAGCACCCCGCCAGTTATCTCCTGCAAAAGCATTGTTTCGACGTATTCCATGGGATTCGGGCCCTCAATTCCTTCTGGGACACCCACTATACGAATGTTGCTGCGTCTGGCGCGCCCTTCCGCTTGCTCTGCTCTATCCTCCAAGTTGCCGACTCACTGAATCAGGGCATGCAGCTCCTTAGCATGTGAAGCGCACGCCTCCGCATTCGGGACCAGCTCCTTTTCCAGTGCCCCCGTGCGCTCTGCGATCGTACGCACATCTTGTCGCAGCAGGTTCACCTCTTCCTGGACCGCTCCGATCTTGAGGTCCAGGCCCACTTGCAGCTCCTTCATGGCCAGGCCTAGCTTCGTTTCCCAGGCCACCTTCAAATCAGCGATTGCTGCCAGCACCTCCTGGATTGTGCCCGGTGGGTCCCCCGCGACCGCAGGGGCGCTCGGGGGAGACTTGGTGTAGGCCTCCATCGTGGGCTGCTTGGCCCGGGGTCGCCCCGCTTTGGCAGACATCTTGTCGCGACAATTAGGCACGGTCTCACCGTGCTGTCCCTCGCTGGAGTCTGTCTTGTCCACAGCCCCCACAGTGTTCGCTCCCGCTCCGCTCTTCGAACACGCTTCGGGCGGCAAGCGAAAAGTTCGTTATTGGGGTCTCAATAGTTTCAGGCCCAAGACCACCGCTCGCGTCGTCTTCTTTGTGCTGGCCGCCATTTTGTCTGCGTCTTCAGTTCTGGACCCGCTGCACTGCGGCGAGGATAACTCGAGTCCGGAGCACTCCCCACGCACCAAACTTTCGGCGAATGTCGCCACAACCTTCATACACGGATGTGTGAGTTTGCAGCGCCGGCTGGTCACTGCGTGCGCCCCTTCTTCCCAGAATGGATGCCGGATCTGCGGAGCTCCGTGAAGACACAGCCTCCTACGTGGCCATCCAAGCCACGCCCCCAGGAATGAGAAGTTACAACAGAAAATGTTTTAAGAATTATGCAGAGATTACACAACCTTTAACAGGATTAATGAAGAAAGGCATACCCTAGAAATGGGAAAAAGAACAAAATGAGGCATTAGCCAGGCTAATAGATTGTCTAATGAAAGCACCATGTTTGGCATATCCAAAGAAAAACCAGGATTTCTTTCTAGAAATAGGATTTACAGATCAATGCATGTCGGCAGTGTTATGATATGATATGATAGGTTATTTATAACGTGCTTAATACCCAGAGGTTTCTAAGCACAGACCCGGGGATCGAACTTGTGTTGCTCCCTGTTGTCTTGCTTCCAAGGCGAGCACATTGGCCCTGAGCTATCCTCCAGATCAAAAACATGATGTGAATAACAAAACTATTGTATATGCTAGCAAAGCATTGTCACAGGTAGAGATCAAATTTAGTGAATTCCACTGTCTGGACGTTACAACATTTTCACCCCATAATTCAAGACGAATGGGTGATTATCAAAACAAATCACCTGCCTCAGCAGTTCCTGCAAAGTAAGAGAATCAGATCAGGGATTTGGCCCAGTCAAAAACTACTTCCTGGACATTGGCACTTCAGGGATTTCCTGTAGACGTGAAGCATGGACAAAAGAAAAAGATCCCAGTTGCTCAAATTCTAGCAGAATTGCATGATTGTGCAGCCGTATGTGCACCTGATGACACAGAGCAAGAAAAAAGTTCAAATGAATTGGAGCACTCCCCACTCCAAGCATTCAACGAAGAAACATGTAAGGATTTACGAACTGTGTATGTAGATGGATGCACATACCATGTAGACAACAATACAGAAAAAGAGCTTGTATCAGAAATAGTAAACATATGGTTTAAATGTGACAACATTCCAAGAGTAAGCATGAGGATAGGAACCATACGTAGTCAAGTGGTAGAATTGGCCGCTATTTATAAGACACTATCCACAGCAGTAGAAAATAAACACAAAGAAACAGCTCTAGTAACTGATTCGTATTATGCAAAAAATAGTTTTATAGAGTATTTACCTGGCTGGAAAGTGAAAGGCATGTGCACCTATAATGAGAAACCACTTAGACATGGCAAGATGATTCAAGCAGTAGACAAGCTTGTGTCAGAAATTGACCTGATAATCCATTGGAAGAAAATACGTGGTCATTTGAAAACACTAGGTGAGGATAATGAGGGAAATGATAAGGCAGATCAGTTAGGCATAATTGGAGCTGTAATCAGGGAGATATTTCTTATTGAACACATGCTTGGTGAAATAGAGGTAGATGCAATAAAATGCTACAAGACTCCAACAGCAGTTGAGCAGCCTGTGGTATAATGGAGTTTTGATACTCCAGATCAGGACCTGATCAAAGCACAAAAGGAAGACCTTATTCTAGGCCTATTTTATGACCATTTGCTAGATGCAGAACAAAATCCTCTGACTGAAGAGGATTGCAAAGCGAAAGAGGAATTAAGAGTGTTATTAAAAAACAAAAAGAAAATTAGATTACAAGACGGACTGATGATTAGAGAATCAGTGACGGGCCAAAACCAATGGGTAGTGCCATTATAATTTCGGGGATTGATGTTACATCATGCCCACAATGCCATAACTGCATGACACAGAGGTTCACAAAAAAAGTAGAACATTTAAAAAAATGATGCCTATTGGTCACACATGTCCCAAGATGTTGAGCTCTACACCAAAGGGTGTTTAGTATGTGCACAGTTTCAACCTGCGTCATTGGCTCATAGAGCACCATTGATGAAAAGGGGCTTGACACTCCCATGGTCTGATATACAAGTCGACTATGTCGGACCCCTAAAAAGATCAGCACGGTGAAATAGGTACATGCTGACAGTAACTTGTCTAATGTCCAAATGGGTGGAGTGCATTCCAGCGCCAGACTGCACTGCGCAAACGGCAGCCACTTTGCTTGTAAATTATATTTTTTCAAGATTTGGTTTACCTCAAAGAATAGAGTCAGACTGTGGAAGTAATTTCACTAGGGTATTGATGACAAAAATATGGCAAATCTTGGGTGGGAAGAGAAATCTACACATTTCTTACCGTCCCTCCTCTTCGGGGGAGTGGAACGGTGTAACAGATTAATAGTTAATCTGTTGAAAAAGTTTGTAGCTGAAGCAGGATCTAGTTTGGATTTGTTGACAGGAAGGAAAATGGTTCTGCCACAACACTTACTTCATAGAACAAATGAACAGGTGCTTGTAAATGCGTCCACAATTCATGAATATGTGGAAGAATTGAGAAAACACTTAAAATATGCATTTGCATTTGTGCAGCGAAATTTAGAAAAGGCTGCTGATGGAGCAAAGGCATATTATGATAGGAAGGCATCTGTGAAAGAATATGAAATAGGAGACCAGGTTTGAAAATTTTATTTCACTAAGGGGAAACATGAAACATCTTTCTTACTATTTCTTGCCGCATGGCAAGGGTCATATAGCATTATAGATAAGGTTTCACCTGTGGTCTACAGAATTGCTAAAAAGAAGGGAGAATTAAGAGTGGAACAGTTTGTCCATGTTAATCAAATTAAACCCTTTCACGCGAAACATGAAGTGAAAAGACTCAAGCGAGATGAAACTAGCAGAGAGTAAAGAAAAAAATAGAATTGCCTTAGCAATGGTTATTGGGAAATTGTCTTGACTGCTTGACATGTCATTTATATAATTTGTATTTGTGTGCATAATCAAATTTAGTTTCAGGTGGTCCAGTGAGAAAGGAAAGTAAAAGGTTTGATATGCTTGGTACTTAAGTTGTCTTTTCTGTATACTCTAGAAAAATAATTATTTTCCTTGTCAGCACCGGATCCTTGGAGTGCTGGATCCCTAGAGCATACACTGGATTGGAGTCAGTCCCTCAAAAGCCCCTTGCACCGAAGAAGGGGTGAAGATGATCACCCCAAAAGACGTGGAGATGATTACCCAGAGCGAAGTCCATGAAGTGCCGGAATGGAGGAGTTCCACCAAGAATGGTTTCTTGTGTGATGTTTATCACAAAATGTTATTTACAAACTATTTTTACAATTTTTTTCATCACAAACTACTTTATTACAGGCTGTGTTTACAAATACTATTTTTGTACCACAGACTATATTTATTGTAAATTGATTCTCATCACAAACTTTTTTTTTTCTACTGTTTTTTGCATTGGACTGGAGTCAATGACACAGTTTTGTTGGATGTATGTTTTCTGAAAATTATGTTTTGATTTGTTTTTTTAAAAAAGAAAAAATATTTCAAAAAGATTGAACTGAAAAAAAGACAAAATGCTAAAACATTTAAAAAAACAGATTTTAAAAAATTCATTCAGCAAGGATAAAATGAAAACAGATGACCAATTAAAAAACAAAAAAAGATGAAAAGACAAAGGTGATCAACAGATTCTTTGTTAAAGATATTGATGTTTTTTTGTTTGATCAAGACTCATAATTATTTTGCTCAAGTCTAGAAATGTATATATAAGGTTTCTCGAGTGGAAATGTGGCCAATTGCATTTATTTTCCACTGATAACAGAAGATTCAAAAGGGAGAGGCACATGCGTCTTAGCACATCTATGTTTTTCCTGCAGTGATTCCGGGTTATATCCCAGTACATAAAAAAGGATGGAGTGTAGGAGTAGTGTAGGAACTCTGAATTTTAGCATGCACATGTAGCTCATCATGTTAGCATGCATATGTTAGCGTGGGTTTGAACTGCAATAGGCGCTCAAGGGGAAGACTAATTTGTGGACTCAAGAGTGTGAGTCTCAGACAGAATTAACTTGACCTCAATGCCTGGAACACATGATTTGAAATGCACAGGACACATGATTGAAATTGCACATTGCTTCAGAATGATATTTCAATGGACTGGTCTGAACTAAACATAATACTAATATAAATTAACATACTGACCTAACCCAATCCCAGTAAAATGTAACTGGATCCCTTAACAATATTTAGTGCAAATGAGTCTATTATGAGATAGCCTGAAGGCAGATTTGGAAAATGCATGATGCATTTTAAAATGGGAAAATAAACACGCAGGCTGAATATTTGTGCTGGGTGATAAAACAATTTGAAAATCCATTTCACTGAAAACAAGCCATTGTGTTGAAGCAGGAAACAAGGAGAGATGTATATTTTGCCATCCAGCTATGAAATCACGTGCCATTTTCAGAAGAATGATCTGCAAGGGGAGGTATTTATCTACTGAGTGACAGGGAGACTTTATAAAAAGAAAAAAAGTGGGCATAGTTGGACAGACATCTTCGGGCAAAGGAAGATGGTGGAATAGGGAGCTGGCTGAAGCAGTTTTATACATTTGAGTTACCCTGGATGAAGCAGTCGGAAAGATTGATGAGGATTTCATGTGAAATTGAATCAGAGACATCACCAAAATATTTAGGTAATTATCAGTTTAAGTGAGGAGCTGCTGTCTGGAATGAGGTCAGCTAGTTAGGTCATTTCACTTTAGGTGCTGTCTATCTTTAAATGTGCATGTAATTCTGCAATTGCATTGAAAACCATAGCTGTGTTTTTTTCTGTTTTTCAAAGTGTATTTCTCTTGCCAAATTCCATGTTGCCAAGGACAGTTGGTAAGACTGGACGAAAGCCATCATGCCACCACTATCCACCAACAACATGCTAAATCATTCAGGACAGAGGCCAACATTGACTGGCTTCCCCTTCTTGGCCGGCATCCAGCCTGCTATGTGTCGAGAAATCTAAAAGCATCAATAAATTCCCTAACTCCACATATAAAATCCTTGTTCATAAGGGTGGCTTAGTAAAGTAGCTGGGTAATGGGCTCCAGGTTGGTAGGATAACTAGGAATCAAAGAAGGACGCTTTAAATATGTGAATCACTCTACCCACCTTAAAGATGAGATCCACCAGTCCTGCTAGAAGTGAAGGGCTGGCTGTATTCAAGAAGGTTGGAGCAAGAATCTCCAAATGGGACCTTAAAGACCTTTGTGGCATATTGTACAATCCACAAAAGAAAATAGCTCATTCAGAGTGAGAGGGACAAACAAACCTTAAAGTACAGGAAGTATCGGAAGAAGCCAGTGACAGCTAAATTACTAATTCTTATTAATTAATCGACATTCAGATTTTCTGCATTTTTTAAACAAAATTGGCGCTTGAAATTCCAAAGTTCCAAGGAGGACGGGATTGCAGAGGATGAGGCTACATGGGTGGAACATTCTCTTGCCAAAACGAAGATGTTGTGGCTGATATTAGTGGCTGAATTAAACCTTGCCATACAGTAGGTCTTACCTAAAGAAGTATCAATAAGAAAAATATGTATAGGGCATTTAAAGGGCAATGTACTCAGTCCCTTGCAATTCGTATTGTTGTTTTGAGTTTATGTGGAATGTACAAACGTGGGGACTGCATTATCCTTGCCCTCTTTCCTGTAACCTTGAACCCCTGTAAATCTGATGAGACCCCATCTCTTGCCGCTTTACCTGTTTTGGTTTAATCTTTTTTTCTCCAAGGCACGTATACATCATCAACCTCATGTTGTGGAATGTTTCCTCATTTGTTAGTCAGATTGTCTCTCAAACTTGATTGGATATCGTATACCTTATCAAGGCTATCTTGATGGTTATCTCAGGTTCACAGTGTTTCTAACACCTAGTGATCATCACCTTGTATACCACTGGTTGAAGTGGCTTTCACAGCTCAATCGTTATTTCCACTTGCCATCTTGTTCTAGCCTGCTTTTTGATCCAAGCTGTCTACTGCATTTTAAACTGCCCTGTTATTAATGTATCCAGTTGTGTAGTACTATGTAGTTAGAGCTAATTTGATGATTTAGGCATTCTTTCATTGTTCCCGTTATCTGCAATCTTGATTTGTCACTAATATTATTATATAATGCTCTTGCATTTGGAAGTGAGCATATGCATAGCCATTATATTCAGAGACTGTGCAAAGATTATGGGCCTGATTCAAAGGAGCGTTTTAAAATGGTGCTATCCCATTGGAAAACTCTCTGTGAATCAGAACCATATGTATGGGAAAGGTAGCAATATCACTGAAGGGCACTTTGAACCAATGGAGTGACTGATGTGGCAGCCATCTACCCTCACATCCGAACACTGAGGCTGTCGGAATCAGTATAAATGTTTCAATTGCACAAACATTTCCATGTTAGGGTGATTACTGAGAAAAATTAAATGAGCACCAAGCCCAGTGGGAAGTCTGCACTTTGTGATTAAACAGTACAATATAAAGACCTGTGTTTATTTTTATGTTCCAAAATGCTCTTTCATTTGATACAAACCAGGCAGGAACCCTGACTAGTGTTATTTGTTGCGTTCCACTTTCTCATATGTGTATTTTGAATTAAAACAATCACAGTACACCAGATTGTCCATCTTGGAATCATGACTTTCTATCAGAAAATAATTTATCAGGTTATTCTAGGTTTTGGTAATGTGCTTTGCTGAGTAAGACAAGTGTAACATTCTTAAAATGATTAGAATACATACTGGAAATCATCATTACAAATGAGCATTGTACATGTTTAAAAAGAGCGCATTTACAATTAAATCATCCTCCTTTCTTTTTTTAGAAGCAGATTCTTATTTGCTGGTCATGCAGCTGTCAGCAATGGCTGGCACGATTCTAGCAAACGTGCACCTCATAAAGCAACTCTCACTCGCAATAAACACAGACACAATGAGTAAGACAGAGAGAGGAAGAGAGTACTAGCGAGAGAGATGGCAGAGAGAGTGAAGAAGAGAGTGCTCGAGTGGTATGTGCACAGCTTGCATTTGTGTATTTTTCCTCTGATGTCACCTGGGACTTTGTCCCATTATATGTTTTGGGTTTTTCATCAACATTTTTCACATCTGTCTTTTTCTTCATTGTGCGAGTCTTTTCTAGCTGTTTTCTGTTGCTTTGTCTCTATTTGATGATAGATATCCATGGCTGCTATTTGCCTGTTCATATAGGTAATTCTCCAAACCCACTTTTTAACTGGACTCTCCTGTTTTATTTAATGATAATTATACCCTCTTGGTTAGGACATCATATTTCAAGTCCTAATTCCCTACATTCTGTAAGGAAGTCAAAAATGTGTGTTCTGTTTATTGATTGGAGAAATCCAGAAACTAATATTTTCATTCCTCATAAATGAGGAGATTGTTCACCTTTATCAATGATTATATTTTTATTTAAGTGCATATGGTTGTGTGAATACAGCCATTTACATTATATATAAAATTAATTACAAAGGCATACAAAAAATAAGCATCAGAGGAAAACTTTACAATAGTAAAAGCATCACACTATACATTTACCTTTTATGAAGCCAATTGACTTAAGAGGACCAGACTTGCTAAAAAATAACATATAATTATTCACTTTAGATGTATGCGAGTGTAGCATCTGATCTATCTCTGGCCCCCACCATACGCGGTAAGCAGCAAATGCAACCACTATAATTATTGCATGTCTGCTTATGCTGCAGCAAGGACATAGGGTGCGCAATGTCATCTCTTTTCTGAGACAGAAGTCTGATCTCACATGCTTTTCAGACTTCAAGTTCTGCTTGAAAGGCTGTATTCAGGTAGCTCAAAGGCTAATATCCTATCCCAGTGACTTAAGTCTTCCAGTTTTGCATTTGCCACTGGTAGACCAACCAAAAGTATGTGTAGGTCTTCCAGCCTTTTGAAATTGTTTTCTAATCCATGAGCCTTTTGTTTAATTATTTTATTACAGCAGTCGGCTCGGAAATCCAAACATTTCCCCAAATTCATAAACCATTTCATTACAATCAACCGAGCATACTTCACGTAAAAAAAATGACTTGCATTAAAATACAGTCATTTTATGCAAATAACATAATTCAATTAAAAAGAATATATACAAAGCCAAAGCAACACAGGAAAAAGAAAAAAACGTATAAAAAAAAACCAAAGATCTCTCTATAAATATATAGGCCCTCATTCACAGAACATTTTCCAATGGGGTTTTGCCATTATAAGACGCTTCTGTGAATTAGGCCCTTAAGCTTCACACATCTCATTTAAAGCCTCAAAGAACAAAATCCCAATAAACGAATCAAATTGTGTCCAATTGAAATACAACTACCCATTCCTTTCATAAAAGCAAAGGTCTTTAAAAAGTTGTTATGGGGAGGGTTCTGCTTACGAAATCTCCACTTCGCAGCATTAACCATTTGTCTTTGTTAGTATATGATGTATGCTGTTGAAAGAAAACTTCCAAGCAATTTGTTATCTTATTACTCAATACTGGGCACTCCACTGCAAGATGGAGAAGAGTTTCTAACTGCAAAATGCTGCCACAGTATCTACAACAACAGTCTTTTTCGTCCCATTTCGCTCTAATTCCCATTACCTCTTTAGTCAGAGGGAGGTTAAACCGGAACCTTAGGAAAAAAGTTCTACACAAAGCATGGGGGAATGTACTCAGAAATCTTGGAAGCCGATTAAGACCTTTCACTTACCCCTTAAAATTATTTAAAACTTTGTATTTGACACACTCTCGGCAGCCCCAATACAATCTGCTTCCCAGACTTTTCTTTCTCGCTTTCTGAGGGTTTCCTAGCAAAAAAGCATCCACTGGCCCTCATCAGCAATCTTTAGACATTCCCTCATCCAAGATGATACAATCTATGTTGTCCTTTGGCACATTAAACATATAAAAGAGGGAGTTAGAATCAACCATTAAAGATTTCCTATATAGAGATAAAGACGTCCAATCAATAACAGCCTGTATAGAAAATAGACCCAACTCCCAACACATCAGCTGTATTGGAAAACCATTAGGAAGGACAAATAGTTTTTTCCAAAATATCTCTTCCATTATATTCCATATTGTCTTTGGGGTTTTCATCACCACTTCTTCTCCATAGGTTAGAGTTGGGATGAGTTTTAAATTATAAAATTGTGTTACAGGCAAGGTAGAGAATCTGCCAAACTTAGAATGAATTGTTCAGCCCTGGGCAGCCAGCGCCTCAGCTTTCATTCATGTATATCTGTGTCTCGGGCATTATAGTTAAAATTAAATCCCAAATATCTATAGAAGTCAACCTTGGGCAGCTCTGATTCGTATATTCTGCATTTCTATTGATGTACTTTCTAAATCTTCGTTGTCGCTAGCATCAACATGTTAGATTTGCTAGTAGTTATTTTCAAGAATTCCCATTGGCATCGGACTGTAAGGCTAACAACTGCCTTTGGAGTCCTATGGGAGTTTGGTCCAGCATGACCAAGTCATCCACATAGAACAGTCGGGGAATCGGATGTGCATTAATGCTAGGCGGAACATTTCAAACAGACACCATGGTATGTTTTAAGTTCGAGATGTAGAGGTGGAATAATGCAGGGGACAATATACACCCAAGCTTCAACCCACTTCACACCGCCACTTCTGCCTCTTTTGTTTTACCTCTAGTAATCTTACACTGTCAAAGCTCAGATACTGATGGTGCCATCCATTGTGTTTCTTGTAAGAGACATTCCTTGATACTAGACTTCAAACATCAACCGTTGAGTATTTATTTAGGCTTCTTTTGTATTCTAGTCAGTTACAGTTTGCTTCATCTTAGGGGGCTTTTTTGTACATTTTGCTACGTGACCTGTTGGTATCGTCTCTTTTCCCATTTGGGGCTGTTGCGTGGATTTCTTCCACAGCTCTCTTGTGATGGATGTAAAACCATCTAACCTAAAAGCATGACAGGATTTACAAGAAAATGATAGACACATCTCTATAAACTGATAGCTATGGCAGAACAATCAGGCTGAACTCAAGGGAGGAGTTAGACTGATAGTGAAGTTCCATTATTCCCCATAGCTACTTGTGGAGAATACACCACACAGGTACACAGAAAGATATACTTCATATTATAAAATTACACAGCAAGTATCTCGTAGGCGATATTAGTACTTTGGTTTGAACATAAAACATAGTAGCAGAGGATCGCATTACATGCTCAGAAATTAGAGACAACTGTGTCCATCAGTAATGCAAAGTAACTGAATATGTTTCAGTAAGCAAGTATGGACTACAACAGATTAAACAATATCCATAAGATCAGTGGTTTAGGCTACAATTCCAGTTTCCTGGTATAAACTGCAGAGACCCAGGTGACATGTCATTGTGCAGGTAAATACCTTCCAACGCCACTTTGATGGAGTTTAAAGTTGTTGAAATGTTCCCTGTAGGAATTCACAACACATATCCAATACACAGAGCTGCAGTTATAGGAACAATTCAGGTAAATCTAAATTCTACCCACAGGTGCAGAGAAAGGTGCAACGAATCCCAAGGGACATGCAATGAGCTTTGGTTCCAGTTTCAAGAATCAGAAGCCCTGGGAAGAAAGGAAGCAAATGGGATTTGAGGCAATGTCGGTTTATAGTATAAGGGTGTCCTGCAGAACCCTACTGCCAGAGACCCTGTGGACTCTTGATGGTAAATATGAAGACTAGCTCAACAGTTCAGGACTGTGGGTAAGCACTCACAGTGCCAGACTCATACACGTTGTTTCCGGAAAAAACCTGGTAAATTCAATGCTTCTTCCACAGGACAAGTTATAGAATCTGGTCACCCAGGGACATGCATCAATGAGCAAAAGTGGGCCAAATAACCCAAAAAGAAGATGAATTAGCCTTCCTACGAGGGTGTCATCCAGCCAGGAGCATAGGTAGTTATGGAGAACACACCATAAAAACATACGAACCCGATCAAGCAAATACAAAAGACTCAATAGACAACATGGTGCAGCCAGCCAGCAGGATATAGTTCTATGATGACAGGGTGCACAGTGGAGGTGGCCCAAGATGACCCAGATGAAGGGCAGGGCTGGGTAGTGGGGTCTCACCACCCTTCTGGATTACAGTTGCTTCCTACCTCAGGTCCTACGACCGGATGGATACAATGGGAAGATGGTTGAGAATTGGCCCAGAGAAAGTCCCAGTATGGAAGATCCATGCCATCCAGTGAGGAGGATCAGAGATGTGGAGGTAAGGACATCCAGCATCTATCAAAAAGGGAAATCAATGTGGGAGTCAAAGGACCCAGGGCTCGGCTAGTATGGCCCAACCTGCTTCTAAAATTCAGCAGCCAAGCTTTGTGGCACAATGTAATCCAGCAATGCAGGAAAATAAATTAGCAGAATCCCAGCAGGCCTGAGGAATGTAGAGGGATACTCATATATCTATCTATCTATCTATCTATCTATCTATCTATCTATCTATCTATCTATCTATCTATCTATCTATCTATCTATCTATCTATCTATCTATCTATCTATCTATCTATATAAGTATATATAGTTTGGTGAGGATTCGTCCAGGGGGGGCAAAGTTATAGGGGGGGGACCCACATTTTTTTTTCCCATAGACATAAAGGGAAAAAACTTTGCTCACGCCTACAGCCCAAACCGCTGGATGGATTTACACCAAATTTGCGGCAGGAGCGCCGGCTTGGCCCCGAAAGCGTGCTTTGCTTTATTTGGTGTAAATCCGTCCAGTAGTATTTTAAAAAATGACAAAAATGTAAGTGAAAAAAAATAGTGATATCTGTGTTCGCTTCGCGGACACACTTCCCTGTTCGCTCCGCGGACAGGACGGTGATTGGGCAAGCAGCTTGCGTGATGTCCGCGGACATCTGACGTGCTCTCTCATTGGATGCGGTGAAAGCGTGCAGTGCGTCTGCCTTCAGAGACGCCCGCCATCTTTGTTCCTCGCCGCCTGCACAGTAAGTCTTGTGTCTGTCTCCTGTTCCTCCCACCCCCGCTCATGTCCCGGGTGTGCTTCTTGTCCCCCCCACCCCCACTCATGCTCCGTGTCTCCCCTGTTCCTCCAGACCCCCGCTCATGCCATCGGCACACGGTGGCCAGCGGAGGGCCGAGGAGCAGGATCTGCCGCCTGCACACGAACGCCGTGTGTCTCTCTCCCTCCCCCCACCACCGCTCATGCCCCGTGTGTCTCTCTCCCTCACCTCGCTCATGCCCCATGGTTATCTCTCCCCTTCCCCCCACCCCCCGCCCCCGTGTGTCTCTCTCCCTCCCCCCCACCCCCGCTCATGCCCCGTGTGTCTCTCTCCCTCACCCCCACCCCCGCTCATGCCCCGTATCTGTCTCCTGTTCCCCTCATGTTCTGTGAATGTCTCCTGTTGCCCCCCACAACCACGCTCATGCCCTGTGTCTATCTCCTGTTCTCCCCACCCCCCGCTCATGCCCCGTGTCTGTGTCCTGTTCCCCCATCCCCCGCTCATGCCCCGTGTCTATCTCCTGTTGCCCCGCACACCCCCGCTCATGCCCCATGTCTGTCTCCTGTTCCCCCACCTGCTTATGCCCCGTGTCTGTCTCCTGTTCCCGCCACCCGCTCCTGCCCCGTGTTTCTCTTGTTGCCCCCCATACCCCCGCTCATGCCCCATGTGTCTCCTGTTCTCCCCACCCCCGCTCATGCCCCGTGTCTGTCTCCTGTTCCCCGCACCCCTCGCTCATGCCCCGTGTCTGTCTCCTGTTACCCCCACCACCCGCTCATGCCCCGTGTCTCTCCTGTTGCCCACCACCCCCCGCTCATGCCCCGTGTCTATCTCCTGTTGCCCCTCATGCCCCGTGTCTGTCTCCTGTTCTCCCCACCCCCGCTCATGCTCCGTGTCTGTCTCCTGTTCCCCCCACCCCCCGCTCATGGCCCGTGTCTGTCTCCTGTTGCCCCCCATCCCCCGCTCATGCCCCGTGTCTGTCCCCTGTACACCCCCACCCCCTGCTCATGCCCCGTGTCTGTCTCCTATTCCCCCCACCCGCTCATGCCCTGTGTCTGTCTCCTGTACCCCCCACCCCCCGCTCATGCCCCGTGTCTCTCTCCTGTTGCCCCCACCCCCCCGCTCATGCCCCGTGTCTGTCTTCTGTTCCCCCCACCCCCTGCTCATGCCCCGTGTCTGTCTCCTGTTCCCCCACCCATGCCCCATGTCTGTCTCCTGTATCCCCCAACTCCGTGCTTATGCCCCGTGTCTCTCTCCTGTTGCCCCCCACCCCCCCACTCATGCCCCGTGTCTGTCTCCTGTTGCCCCCCACCCCCTGCTCATGGCCCGTGTCTCTCTCCTGTTGGCCCCACCCCCCACTCTGCCCCGTGTCTGTCTCCTGTTGCCCCCCACCCCCAGCTCATGCCCTTTGTCTCCCTCGTGTTCCCCCCACCCCTGCTCATGCCCCGTGTTTCCCTCGTGTTACCCCCACCCCCCTCTCATGCCCCTTGTCTCTCTCGTGTTCCCCCCACCCCCCGCTCATGCCCCTTGTCTCTCTCCTTTCCCTCCAACCCCGCTCATGTCCCGTGTGTGCCCTGTACCCCCCGCTCATGCCCTGTGTCTCCCTCATGTTCCTCCCCACCCCCCGCTCATACCCCGTGTCTCCCTCATGTTCCTCCCCACCCGCTGCTCATGCCCCGTGTCTCTCTCGTGTTCCCCCCACCACCGCTCATACCCCGTGTTTCCTTCCTTCCCCCCACCCCCTGCTCATGCCCCGTTTGTACCCTGATCCCTCTCACCCCCCGCTCATGCCCATGTTTCTCCCCTGTTCCCCCCACCCCCCGCTCATGCCCTGTTGTGTTCTTTATACACCCCGCCTTCCCTTTCCATGGTGGCCATCTTGGTAAAAGATTTTCCTTCCTACACCGGGATGCCGCAGGAAAATGTTTTTGGTTTTTTTACCACCCGGCGTTCCCACTTTGAGGACATAAGATGTTAGTGGTCTTCATCTATTGAAAAGGATGTTATGGTGACGTTGCACTAATAAAGACCTTTAAAGTTTAGTAAAAAAAAATGTTACAGAGACGTTATGGTTAAGTTGCACTAATAAAAACCTATGAAATTCAATGAAAAAACTTTGTTAAAGGGACGTTATGGTTAAGTTGCGCTACTAAAAACCTATGAAATTCAGTGAAAAAACTTTGTCAAAGGGACGTTATGGTTCCAAGTAAAACCGAAAAACCCTTGAAATTCGCCAGCTATGGTAAGCTAAGCAACCATAACTCGCGCCACCACCGTGCACAGCTAAGACTAACACCCAGGACATCAAAGATGACATCACAAATGTCATTGTGACATCACTGATGACATCACATGTCTGGCTCACTCTTTTTTCTTTTGCTGACATTTCTCGGCCACATGGTTTTCTTCAGTAACAGTCAGAAACAGTCGGGACATTTGTGATGTCATCTTTGATGTCCTGGGTGTTAGTCTTAGCAGTGCACGGTGGTGGCGCGAGTTATGGTTGCTTAGCTTACCATAACTGGCGAATTTCAAGGGTTTTTCGGTTTTACTAGGGAACCATAACGTCCCTTTGACAAAGTTTTTTCACTGAATATATATATATATCTATATATAAATATATAGATATATATATGGGGCTGGTCTAAGCCAACCCCCCAACCACACAACGCCAGGGGCACCCAAAGGTTTTGGTGGCCAACAAATTAGGCTGGCTGTAGAAAATTCCAAACGCTGAAGCCCACCCACCCATTTTGTGTATTGGGCTTCCTAGAGCAAGGAACCAGTTTAAACCAGGCCAAACCAATAGAGAGGTTGCAGGGCTGGGCTAAGAGTGAGCCCCCGTTTGGATATAATCAAAAGGAACGTCCCTGGGAACTTGAACCAGCTAATGAAAAACCAAAAGATGGCATACTAAATAATACCATAGTAATCCCACAAAAGCTAGAAGCCTCAAAAAGCTGCCAAACAGCCATTTTAGGCCTGCCTAATTGTTTTCCCAAAACAAAGGAATAGCCCTAAATAAAATGGTCAACAGTAGGATTTAATCCAATACGTTAGTATCCCAATGCCAAGGAACATATGGCTACTAGTGCAGTAAAATCATCTGCATCCCTGGTGACGCCAAAACAAAATGACAGCGACCACAAGCTTAAACCGCAGCAGCATTTTAGGATGATCTAATCACTGCAGGGTCAGAATTGGGTGCTTAAAAAGGACTCTGTCCTGGGAGCAACGCGGGCTATCACATGACGGCATGGTAAAAAGGTGTGCAGTGGCAGGGGTACTTCAGCAGAAGTCGGTCTGACCACAAAAATAAGTCAGACATCATAGTAATCAAAAGTGAAAAAAAAACAATGTTTGGTCGGGGGGGGGGGGGGGGGTGGATCATAAGAATGGGGCAGCTGAACTACCAAAATGGCACTCTGCTCTAGCTGGGGCACATCCTTAATACGATGAAAATGTATTCTTTATGTTGTCATCACCCCTGTAATCACAGAATCACCATCTTGTTGGTTTACCTTCATTTGTGTCTGCCACGCTTATTGTTTCTGCCTTTATACTAATGATCTCCTTGGAATTACCTTTCTGTGACTGTGACCTTCTGTCACACATTAGTCAACATTTGAATTAGGGTGTTATGGATTTGAAAATGTTTGCTTTAATTCTTGGTGTGAGGTTTGTCTTGTATTGCTGTGAGTTTACGTTTTATTTAAGGATGTTTTTAAGGGATTTCACATCTCAGGTTGGCTGCAACACAGCACCTTGAAAGTGAGGGAAGAAAGGGAGTTTACTGGGGAAAATGGCAGTTACGAGAGAATGTTGGTAATACAGCCATTAATTAACTGCACACAAAATTGCAGAGTTCTAGCTGTCCTTGTTGTTAGTTAGAGGTCCATTGGGTAAAACAATCATGCTGATAGATTACATTTGATATAAGTACGTTAAGTGACATTAAGTACGATGAAGTGTAAATTGAATAAGAGTCCACTTTGTTCATAGGCAGGGGAAAAGAAAGATGTTTTCACATTCTCTTTGGACCTTTAAGAGCAATTACAGTTTCATGATATTCTGTTGCTTGTGGACTATGCACAACGTTGTAAATTGAGTGCCTTCTAATAATAATGATAATAATAATATCGTATTTTAATATAATATTTCATAGAGGAGTCTGTCTGCTTATAAACATCATAATAATAGCTTCTATTATTACTCAATGTAATGGTACTCAGAGTACTGACCTCAAAGGGATCCATGGCTGTCATCCCAGTTGCTGATTCAAACTTTCGAAATGCAGACTGGCCACATTAAGCACTGAGCTTGTGCAGTGGCGTAACACAAAATGTGGGCCCCCCCTGCGAGCCATGCTGAGGGCCCCCCCAACTCAGCAACAAATCACGGGTCGCGCCACACTCTGGGCCAGCCTAAATTATCAAGTTTGCGCAATACGCACAAATGTGCTGTTGAAGGGGTATGACGCACACTGCACTAGGAGACATGTATAAATATGTGTTTTAATGCAAAATACAGCACACTTTCTGAGAAAAATTGGCTAAAAAGCCAGAGTGTTTGCAATGGTTTTGTAGGGTACCACTAATTCAATACATGCAAGTCACCAACAGTGCACAGGACATTAAAGCTTTGCTATTAAAATGCCATGTCACAATGAAAACATGTCCAAATAACTGCACAATGTAGACCAGTGTAGACACAATACACAGTGTAGATTACAGTCAAGTATGCCAGGCCACATTTAACCATACCTGGACAGGTTGCACCAAAATGCCAGTCGAAGCAATAGCACTCATCAAGAAGAGAACACACATTCAAGCCCGTGTCTCTGTGGCCTCTAACACGGCCAAACTCTTTGAAATCTGCAAGTAACTGGTCAATCCTGTTGTGGTCTTTACCTCTCCTGTTCCCTCCCAGACACTCTGTATGGCTCTGTTTTCTCACTTCTCTGCTAAAACTCTGGGCATCCTGTCCTCCATCTCCTTTTCCTCTCCCTCTTCCTCTCTTGGCCCCCCTTTGGCCATCACTACTTCTCTTCCTCCTTTGTCCTCTTTCTCTCTGACAATACCTGATCAGGTTTCTAGACAAGTCCGATCTATGAAAGTGTTGTCTAAACAGGTGCTCCCCTGCTCCTCTAGAACCATCAAGGGCTATATTGACACCCTCGCTCCAGCCTTGGCCAATTTCTGTAATCCCTCTTTCGCCACTGGAACGTTCCCCTCTGCCCTTAATCACTCCCTTGTGCACCCACACCTCAAGAAGCTGTCTGCCTTTCCTGGCTGCCCGGAAAAATATCGCCCAATTGCCATCACCCCTTTCCTGGGCAAACTGTTGGAAAAGACTGACCATCTTCCAGCTTACTCTCCACACTGAATGTGTTGGTTGTCTCCATGACCATCAGTCTGGCTTCAGAGCTGCCAGAGGTACGGAAACTGCTCTCCTGAACACACGTGAAGATCTGCTCTCTAACCTTCATTACAGCATTCCTTCTGTCCTCATCCTCCTTGATATTTCCTCTGCTTTCGACACGGTCAACCACGTCACCCTGATCAATCGACTCCATGAGAATCTGGGCATCACGGATCAGGCCCTTGAGTGGCTGACTTTCTTCCTCTTGGACCGCCCCTCCCAGGTGCAACTTGGTCCCTTTCTCTCCACCACATCTCTCTATGCCTGTGGCGTTGGCCAGGGCTCCATCCTCACCCTGTTTTTTCAACCTCTCCTTTGCCACTTTGGCCCACCTGAGCTCTGCCTTCTCATCTTATGTGGATGAAACTCTGCTTTCCTTCAGGCTGCCCTCAGACTCCTCTCCTCTCCCTCTCATTCCTGATTGTCTATCCTCGATTCAGGATTGGTGCACCTCCCACAATCTCTCCCTTAATGCCAATAAGATGGATATCCTTCTCATTGGGACCCCTACCCCTGCTTTCCCTCTTGCAGTCTGGCCGCCTGCCTTGGGCCCTCTTCCTTCATCTTCCTGCAAGGCAAAAAATGCTGTTGTCATCTATAACTCCACTCTCTCTTTCTCTCCTCACATCTCGGACATTGCCAAGAAGTCCTACTACCAGCTGCTCCTCCACAAAGGGACTCTTCCCTTTCTCACTTTCCCCCAGAAGCTAACTGTCTCCAGAGGCTGGACTATTGCAGCAGCTTCTTTCTCAACCTGCCTTCCTCTACTCGCTGCCCTCCGCAACTAATCCAGAACAGGACTGTGAGACTTATCCTTGGCCTCAAGCCCAGGGATCGTATGTCTCCAGCCCTGAACTCTCTCCACTGGCTCCTGGTTGCTGCAAGGATCAAGTTCAAGACCCTTTGCATAGTCCACAAAACTTTCTGGTCCCAGGCCCACACTTCATCCAATGTTCTCTTCCAAAATACCTGCCTTCTCAAGCCCTTCGCTCAGCTACCTCCAACTCTCTAAGGGCTAGACGCTTCTCCAGGCAGAGAGTGGGGGGGGGGGTGTTGGTAGATCTCTCTCCTCTGCAGGTGCCTCCCTCTGGAAAGGCCTCCCTGCCCCTCTCAAACTTGAGCCGGACCACCTGAAGATCTGGAAGCAGCTCAACACTTTTCTCTTCACCTCTGCTTTCTCTCTCTCCCTCCCCTGCTGGCCTACCTGACCTACCTGTCTGCTGTACCGACTGGTTGCTTGGCTACCCTTCGAGTCTCACTGAGTCCAGACTCTTTCTTGATCAGTCACCCCTAAACTGGCTCTGGGCCTATCACGCACTTAGGGGCTATAACTGTAACCCTACAATCCCTTCTTCTCCTTGCAGTACCCAGAGCCATGCTGCCCTGGCTGCACTTACTCAGAGCATTGCTGCCCTGTTTTTCCCTCCCCTCTCCCTTGCACTTCCCCCTCCCTTTCCTCTTGCACTTCTCGTTCTAGCACCTGCACGATCTGAATGACACAAGGCCTAGTAAGATTGTTTGTCTTGTCCTCCCTCTATCTTCTCTCCCTTAATTTGTCACGCCTAGAAACATTTGTGTACATGCGGGTTATAAATGACTTATATAATTTTATCACAGATGCCCAGAAAAATATACAATGCCGCAGTATGAAACAACTAGTCTGGCAGCACCCAAATGCCAGTCTAGCCAGGTAATTACACTTAGCAGGACTGCTTTATCAGAAATGCCCAGTTTTTTAAAAAAGTCATACCTAACTGAGGAATGACTAGACTGGCTGCACCAAAATGCCTCTCTAGCCACTAATACCACATATCATGCCTGCTTAGCCTGGACATGGATAACCATTATGATTTGTTGCACAATCCGGCCCCCCCACACACACATCTCCTCCCCCTCCCACTCCTACCCCAACCTCCAAAATCTGCTCCTTGGGCCTGAATTACCTCCATGTCCCTCTTCCCTGTCCTAGAGCTTACGTATGAGGCTCCTTGCCTTATAGGTAAGTTCTGGGATGAGGAACAGTGGGACTAGGAGTAATGAAGATTACAGGCTGCTAAGTCAGGCATTATCTCCATGTACTCCTACCTCATCCCACTCAATTCTCATAGCAGTCCATAAGTGGGAGTTAACTGTGTGTAACATTGAATCTGCACTAAACTAGTCTCATTAAAATGCGTAAAGAAATTAGATGCCCCCACACAAATAAGTTTGCCCCTCCCCCACCGCCCGTGAAGTTAGCGCCTCTCCCAACATTTGAAGTGTTAGCCCCCACGAAATGTAGGTTTTGTTGCACCCCTGAACGCAAGCACACACAAAATTCACCATATACACACATGAACACCCAACCATTCAAACAATTAAGTGTGCACCCTTGCACCATACAGGCACACACCCAGGCAGCCACCTATACATTTAAGTGTGCATCCGATCACCATGCAGGCACACAAGCAGCCACCTATACATTTAAGTGTGCACCCTTTTATCATACACTCACACACACACACGACATGGGGTTCAGGGGAGCCCTATTACTCCAAAAAGAAATTGCTTCTTTTTCAAGTCACTCTGACTTCATAAAGAAAATATTTCCGTTAAGGACCGTACCATAACAGAAATAATTTCTTTATGAATGCAGAGTGACTTCAAAAATAAACTTCTCCCCCCACTGCATGGCATGGAGGCCTCCATTCTAGGGTCTTCCATGGCATGGGATGGGGGGATCCCTCGGAATTCAAAAATAAAGTTTCTTTTTGTAGTCACTCTGCCTTCATAGAGGAATTCTGTTACAGAAATAATTTCTTTATGAATGCAGAGTGAAATCAAAAAGAAACAAATATATTTTGATTTTTTTTTTCTCCAAGTGGGGCCCCCTCCCAGGACATGTGCTGGTGGGCCCCCCCCACACTGCGGGGGCTCCCGTTACACCAGTGAGCTTGTGCGCTTATTGCCTTGATACATATTGAAAGACAGAATCTTCAGTGATGGGGCGATATAGCTGTTTTGGACCAAAATTGAGCATAGCAGCCTAGCTGTGCTATTTGCAGTCTTACTAGTCTTATGGTTGGGGACCTGGTATAGCTGCCACACTTAGTCGATATTATCAATTCACCGACAGCCCAGGCATGTGGCTGAGAAAAGCAAGGACACATTTATACACTTATTAATATGTAATATTTGGGTCCGTTCTCTGGCTTGATGGGGATATTGAAGTGAGATGTTCTATATTCGCTTGTAAGATAGCTCAGGGTTGGGCGCTTGCTGCTGCAATCTGAGCATGATCTGTAGGTCGCAAGTTCGAATCCTGGCAAGGCCAACCCAGCCTTTCATCCTTCCGAGCTCGATAAATGAGTACCAATTTCGGTTGGGTGATATTGTATGTTAATATATGCTCTGTAAAGCACTTTGGATAAATGCGCTGTGGGATGTTTTAACGCACTGGTCCAGGCCCTGCAACATTACTGTGCATTGTTTGCTGCAGAAACATCGGAATGGCCACCGGAAAGCAGGCTGCTCGCTAAAAATCACCAGAAAGTGCTCAGTAAAAATCTGAAAAATAGGCCGCTATCCACTTTGGCCTATGTCAGTGGGAACACAGGAGACCACTGGCAAAACCCATCATTTGGCTGCCCACAGAGCAAAATCATTGCAAAAGAAACAATGAGCTGTTTTAAAAAATCAGTTTTTCCCTGGTTATCAAAATTGCAAAAATCATGGCTCACAGACCACACAAAAAGATCCAACCTCCTTGTTGGGTGTTCCACATCATTCTACTGCAAGAAACCACATCAATACTGTGTCAGCAAGAATCATATGTTATCAGAACAAAATCCACTTTTGAAGATACTTTATGGAAAGAACTCTGTCAAAAATGGGTGCAGTACCGTTACACGCCTCCGACAGGTGCTGGCGATCTCTAAATCTGACAGGAGAAACTTGTGTTTTCAAAGCTAAACATGTCAAAGAAGGGATTTCCATCAAAATGCCATATAAAGTGCCACACATTTGATTTTCATGTTGAAAAAGACTGGAATTAAAGATATGTTTGCTTATTTCAAATTTATAAATGTATTTTTTTCACAAGAAACTATGTTACAATTGACCATAAGGCAACCTAATTCAGCTAAAACTTCCAAGAGGCTTTCTTCCCCTGAGAACCTCCCACCTTGTTCATTCCCACCAAAAGGAGAGGATTTCGCATTGGCATGTTAATCAGAAGGGGAGGAGATTTCCTCTGCTGCCCTGAGCAAGAAACAATGGGTTCCTTGAACTGAATAGGAATGCTAATTCGGGTGTGACTGACAACAACTACTCTGGCAGGAAGACAAGCCATGTGACCCTCTGACTCAGCCCAGCTTTGGAGGTTGGCCAGACTGCAAATATGGATTGAAGTTGAAGTAAATGTATGTTTTAGAAAAATGCTTATAACAAATTGTACTGAGCTGACAAAAATATGAAACTTATAGGTTGTTAAAATGAAAAATTCGCCCACAGTTTAAAACTAATTTGGAGTCTGTGTGATGTTCTGAGACTGAACCCCGGAAATTATTCATATTGTAGCCGTTGTGTTTATGTTAGGAACATGAAAAATTACAGGGATATGCCCAGATGGGATGTGTATGCATGTATTAAAATTGGTGCAGAACTAACATTAGAAACCCACCAAAGGTGCGAAAAAGTTGTCATTTATGAACTAAAGCTCTCAGGAAAATGAGAGTTGAACCGAAATATACCTTAAGCAATCTGTCATGTAATTATGTATTATTAACAAGTTGTACATCTTGGAAATATGTTTTTTGGGGAAAATAGATTTCCTAAGTAAAAGCAAAGGGGAGGGATTTCCTTTGGACCATAAACACAGTGTCACTCTGACACATATGACACACTGCTCCTTTCTCAAATCAGGAGAGTGGAAATTCTCTGACCTATCAGATCCTTAGAGGGTTGGGTATAGATAATCAGCCTCCCCACCCACTTTGGAAAATGGATAAATAGGGACTGTTGAGGACCCAGAAGGACACACACTTTCCACTCATCAACTGATTCCTTGGCGAAGCACCCTGCAGGAAGATCCAGACTCCAGAACCAGACTCTAGAACCAGACTCTAGAACTTTGAAGCAGAGAGGGCTAATCCAAAAAGCTGGACTCTTCTCAGCTGGCCTTCAGAATCTTAATAAACCTGATTTTAACGACCTAAACTTCCAAGGGACACCACAAAATCCAACAGCCTGTCTGAGCTGTTTTGCTTCTGGCTAAGAACCTCGTGCTAGAACCAAGATCCAGACACACAGAGCAGAGCTGTAACCCAGAACCCGTCATATCCAGTCCAAGAGGCCGCGCAGACCGGAGTGCCTGGCTGAGAGCAGAGTCCAGGTGCCATGAATCCTGTCCGGTGGCGAGTGAAGTCCAAACCTTTAACCAGATCTTTGACGGGCCCATTCCATTCCAAAGCCATAGTTGTAAGTATTTAGTGTAGAACTGTCCATAGTCATCTCTTAGTTTAAAGTAATCCTATTCAATCCATCTCAACCTATCCAGAACTGCATTATAGAATCTTGTGTCCATCCTGAATTCTTCTCATTATATAGTCTGTGATAATTGTAGCGATAATCATCTGTGCGCTGATATTTTCTGAAGAAAGTCAAGTGTCCCGGCGCAGAGCAATCAGAGCGGAAGGCACCCTGTTCTGGTAGTTGTCCCGTTGGGTATCTTGTACTTTCATAGCTCCTTAGTATAAGTCCATCTTGGATCATAATCTTTAAAGCGCATCTTTCATTTTTGAAATCTTGACTCTGTTTCTGAAAAGTCTACCTTCACAAAAACCTCTGTAACTTTTGAACCATACGTCCTAGAAACAAAATTTAAATGTCACTTTGAAGCTCATATCCTCAGCTTTCTAACAAAATGTGTCACAATTTCACATTTGGCTCAATTTCACTTCATCTAAAATAGCTGTTTCTTGTTTTCAACTTCTGAATATCGTTTTCATCTGCTAATCATTCTATAATCATTGCAGTGTTGACCTGAACCTATCCCAAGCCACTCTCACTAGTTCTGAATCTCATTTAGTGAATTAAAGTAAGTTTTAGCATTTGTCCATACATTACTAAATCACATTCAAAAGCAATTGACCTGTTTAAAATCATACCTGTTTCTCTCTGCTTGCTGGGGGGAAGTGGGATTGAAACTGCAATTGTTGATTATTATTCCTGATACATGTGTGCCCTCATTCCAAATATCCATAGTGCATGTTGGGGGGAGTGAGTAACAACAGGGGGAAGAGTGATCATATTGTTTTTTTGATAGAAGTCATATCAAGTTTTATTTCTGTGTTGCATTTCTTTCTATCACTGCAATTTCTTGAACCCATACAAAGTATTCTCTGCTAGATTGTTCTTCCTATTTCTACTCCTAATTGATTAAAGAGATTGTTGATATTGTCATATTACCCATTGACGATCATTGTTCATATTCATAAGTGTGATATTCAGATATTGTTCATATTCATAAAAGTGTGATATATATATTGTTCAATTCTTCAAATACATCTTTCAAATAGAGGGGCGTTATATAAGGGCATATCATCCAGAATTAAACGAACTTTGACATAAAAATTGATCAATAAGGGTTTCATTGGGCATCCCATACTAGGCGTTGACTTAGTTGGAGTGCTGCATTGAAATCACTTACAGATTGGGGGCTCGTCCGGGATTTTTAGATTAGACCTACCACTTATGCAGTTTAATACAGTGTGCTAACTGACAGGATACATAAATCCTGTTGGGCTACTACGCTGTGTTACGCTGTAAAAGCACCCCTGAAAAGGGAACGCTCTAAGGAAACGGTCTGTTTTGCAAACATAAAATAAAAAACTTCTGTAAGTCAGGAAGGAAATTAATATTTCCAAAATGGCGACATTGGTAGACATCAAGATAGCTAGAGAACACCTTTTACATAAGTTATTTGTGAGAGGTGAGTGGACTGAGCAGGACCAGAATGTGTGGTTGCAGGCAATCACACAACTGATCACTGCAACAGGGTTAGATAATTGGAGAGATAAAGGTCCCTTACATGTGGCCCTGGGTGAACTATAGATGGCCCCTAAGGCCAAGGATGAGCAAAATAAGATTGCCATGATAGCGGCATATCTATATTTATCTATGGGAGCCATACAGGACAAATATGCTGAAGGCCAAGATCTGGCAAGTAGGCAACTGATGGCATTAGAAAAGGCCCAATCTGATCTGGACTCTTCTGAGCAGAGGCTGCAGAAGAGCCAGGAGTCAGAAAATGAAAGCAGGCTGTACATAATTAAAATAAAAGAGGATATGGGTATCCTGCAGCAGGAAAAAGCAGACCAGGATACCAGAATTCTGGCCTTGCAGAAGGAGTACCAAGAAGGTTTGGACTCTCTACTGCAGAGCCAGAAAAAGTTGGAGCAACAACTGGATTCCAACAGGGCATGCACAGAGCAGGTAGCCACCCTACAAAGCCACCTAGATAGAGAGAAGGCAGAGAGCAATAAATTGATTTTGAAAGACCTGGATACCCAGGCAGAGTTTGATGAAGAGCGCCAGAAAGCTGGTGCCCTTCAAAGTCAGAGGGACGACCTGGCGGCGCAGAGGCAGTCTCTTGCGCAGGAAAGGGACACCTTATGCCAGGAAGTCTGTCACTTAAAAGGGAAACTGGAAGAAAATCACCTGGCCCTCCAGGGACTGGGGGACCTCCAAAAAGAGCATGATAGATTGTTAAAGCACACCAGGAGGCTGGTAGATGCTCTGGCAAGAAAGGAGCAGGCCAGTAGGGACGGGACTCAGGAGGTAACCCTCCTGCAGCAAAGACTGGCCCAGTACTCTAAAACAAGCCAGGAAGCACAGAGAGAAAATGAAGCTCTCTGTGAGAATAATGACAAGCTCCACAGGCAGGTAGCCATGCAAGGGAGACTGATAGAAACTAGTAAGGCTTTGATTGAGGAACAGAAAGCTCAGGTTCTTGCATGGCAACAGGGAGCAGGGGCTGATAAGATGAGGTTTGCTGGGAAAGGGAAATACCTGAGCATAACCTCAGGAACTCTAGTACCAGAGGCCTTCATCTCTCCCAGTCCCTGGACTCTGCCACCCCCATGTCCACTGGCGCACATGAGCCCTGGGCCACGGGGATGGCAGATTACTATCCAGTCAGAAGTATGGGGCTCATAGGCCAGTACCTCCCAGGAATCGATGAGCAGGCACCTAGGTATGGATACCCAAGTACGGTGAAGTTTAGTGGGGAACTCCAGGAGGGTAGGCCCACTAAGGGCATCCTAAAAACCTCTGCCCAGCTAGGACAGTGGGGGGGTACCCATCAAATTCTGGGAGCAAGGAGGAATCAGAAGACTCCTCTGAGCTCCCCAGGACACAGGAGACTAGGTCCCCACATTCTGCCAGCCATTCCCAGGCTCGCAGGATCTGGGAGAACCTAGAAGATCAGACGGACACCTCTGGGAGCAGTGCCTCTGAGTCAGAGGATGATTGGACCAGGGTAACCCGAACCAAGAAGGCCAATAAGGTAAAAAGGGCCTTGCTGAAGGACCCCTTAAAACAAATCAAGGCAATAAGGAGCATCATCACGCCCTATTATAATAACATTAAGTATTCTGTTTGGGAGCACTTAGAGCTCTTTGAGCAGATGATGGAAACTTTCCATCTGAAAGACAGCAGTAGCTGCATTCAGTATGTGAAATGGACATTCTCACTACTTCTTTGCGGGGATGGAGGACCAAAATCATTCAAGATGGTCCACATATAGGGCGGCCATCTTGAAGCATTTTTCTGTTCACAGAAATCCTCAAAAGGCTCGCAAGGCAGCCTACAACTTGCAATGTGGGGAGGATCAGGCCCCACAAGAACTTGTGCAGGAGTTAAAGCGTGCCTTTGCGCAGACTACCAGAAGGGTGCACACGGACAGCAAAGAATTTGTTAATACTCTTTTCCATGCTCTACCAAAATACATCATGACCCAGCTAGTGAGATATTTTTATGAGAAAAGATCACTAGACTGGGTCATTGAACAGGCCACCCGAATCTATGAGATGCAAAAGCCCATAGACAACAAGAATACTCAAAAAAGCCCAAAATAACCAACCCCCCTGCTGCTGCTAAGGTGGCAGAGGTAAAGGTTGCCCCCATTTTAGATTTGGAGATGGGGGGCCTAAAAACCTGCCTGCACAACAGAATAATCCCAAGCCCAGAAGGCCCTCGGGCCAGTCACAGACAGGGAGCCAAGGAGGTAGTCCCACATATGGGATCCCTCACTCTCCTGACTGTGTAAGTCCCCTCTACAAGGGGAACAGACCCATCCTAGGTTATTTGTGGATTCCTCCAGCCCAAGGGGGGGACTCAACCAGGCACCTAACCCAGGGAACCTCCCTCCTAACTTCCCCCAGGAGGGCAGAAACTACCCAAATCCTGGGCAGAACTTTTTCCCCAGGTACCCACAGAACTTCCAACCCAAAAATCATCCATCCTTCTTTCCCCAATTTCCTGAGCCCAGACCACCTAATACGGGAGAGGGGAGGCCAAGGGTGGAGGGGTACCCAAATCTGCCCAATCCGGGGTATTACCAGAGAAGGGATAGCTACCCTTCCCGGGATCAACCCAGGGGAGAAAACAGAACCCGGTATCAGCCTGATCGGGTTTCACAGCTAGAGCGCCAGGTCCAAAATATGGCACAGGATCTGGGTCACATGCTGAGGGCTCAGCAGAACCCTCAGATGGGCATACCGGTACAGAATGCCTCCAACTCTGGACCTGGTGCTCCAGAACAATGACGGGGGCAGCACCCCGACAATCCACCGGTTCCCAGGAAGGAGGCACAAGGGGAAGGGGGGTGTGGAGCCTTGGAGGAAGCTTCCTTCCCCACTTGTAAAAACCCCCTGGAAACCCAGGAACTGGAAACAAAATCTCCTGCCCCTGAAAGTCTGCCACCCAAGGAGCAGAGAGGGGTAGGAGAAACAAAGGATCCAAACAGACCCATTTTGTGGAGGAGGTACAGATATTCCAATTTGAAGGAGAGGGGTCCGCAGAGGATCCTGGGAAAAGGATCTTCTCCTTCAGAGATGGGGGAACTCCTCCCAAACAGAAATGGGTCCCAAAGGATTCAAATCCAGACTGGGTAGATATGGGGACTGAGCTAGCGCCGCCCATCATCCAATCCCAGAACCAACAGCATCAAAATCCCCTGGTTCAAACCCATCCTGGTGACTGCCTCCAAGAACGGGGGGGTGGCACAGAACCAGAACCAGGGGAACTCAAAACTTCTCCCATCTCTAGTTGCCACCTTTTTCTTTCAGATTCCCTAGGCTCCCCACAGAATTCTGCCCAAATCTCTTCTCTCTCAATGTCCAAAACTAAAAAACTAGCCCACCAGTGGTCCAAAAATGTGCATTATCTGTGCCCCCTTGCGGAGAAGGAGGGAAGATACTATGCCCCAGTTCAAATACAGGGGCAGGGTACAATTTTGGCACTGGTGGACACTGAATCCCAAGCTACCCTTCTGTCCAAAAGGCCTTTGATAAACTGAATTCAGGAAGGGGGGAGAATTATCAAATTCCTCTCACCTCTCTTCCTGGACAACTTCAGAACTTTGACGGGAAGGATATTCCCGTCGAAGGGACTGCGGATTTGGACATGAAAATTGCGCGACACAAGGTGAAGCACCCGGTCATAGTTGTGACTCCAGAGGGCACCCCTTGTTTACTGGGGAATGACCTCCTGAGAAGGTTGTCACCCCGAATAGACTGTGTAAACAAGGTCCTCTGGACCCAGACTAGCCGACCAATAAAATTGAAACAGAGTGTCAACCATGTTAGTTTAAATGGCACATGCCACATGTTTGAACAAAACTCTGACCAAGTAGAATTTCACTTCCAGAACAACCAAATTCCAGACGTGACAGTAATAGCAGTAGGACAACAAACTGGTGATGGGCGGGTCCTCTCTACTTCTGAAAATCAACCTTCCTTCCAGTTTAAGGTGGCATTCCACACTGGAAGGAAACACTTTGAAATTCTTCACCAATCCACAATCAGACATTCCCACCCCTATAGTACAGAAAGATGTGAAATCAGCTCAGAGCCTGGCTGATATTCAGCAAATTGGAGAGCAGTTGTTCATCCCTGTTCAGTTAAATGAAGGGAAGGACTCTGTTCTCGCCCGAGTGTGTGTGAAAACGGTAAGAGCTTCATCAGCGAAGCCATGTTCGGCCAAATCCCAAAAGATCCAGCCATTCCCACATTCAAACTGATAGACAAATGGGAAATGGATCTGGAAACACCCAATTCCAAACATCTCTTGCAAAGCAGGTGTATGCTCAAAATCTCCATAGGCAACAAGAGCATAGTTCATAATTGTTGGGTCTTGCGAGACGTCACTGCCGCCTTTTACTTAGGAAGTGATATTCTCAATCGATTTGCCATTAGTTTGGACCTAATAAACTTCAAAGCTTGGTCCCGATTAGCGGATAATCCCATGGGCCTTGATGATCCAGAGAAAGCATTTAGGTCAGCTCAACTGCTGCCTTATGCAGTTGAAATTCAGATTGGAGAGGAAGTCACCATCCCATAAAGGACCCGACAATTCTCCCTGGAAGTGAAAGTTAAAAGAGGACAGAAATTGAAAAACCCTGATGCCTATATTCATCTAAATGCTTCTCTCCAATAGCAAGGGTTGGGGGTAAACCCAACACCATTAGTCAACATAGAACATGACACCATTCCAATAGAGGTGGATAACTGCGACTTAAAGAGTATCACTCTAGCCGCAGGCACCATTATTGGAATGGCGGTTGATGACCAACATTTTTCCATTGATTTAGGCAATGAACTGTTAGGACCAATCCCCAAGGACTGTTTTGACAGGGAGAGTGATGACAACACAACACCAGACAGGATCTTCACCCGGCATGGGGGCAACTTCCTGGTGTACACTTCCTGCCCTTATGGTAAGGAAGATGTGACTTGTGACTTCAGGAGGGATGAGGTGATTTTCCAGATCGATGAGGGCTGCCTTTCCCACCTGAAGCCACCAGTCCAAATCAGCACTTTGACCAGGGACTGCTCCACCCAGCTGGAGGAGGCCGCTGAGATAGCGAAACCAGAATTCTTTCCAGGCTTCAGGCAGATGGTTGAAAAGAGAGTCAACCTAGCTGATGCCTGTGAGACTCTGGAGCAGAAGCAAAAGTTGAAACAAGTTTTCTTGGATTTTCAAGATCTCTTTGCGGTGGACTCATATGACTGTGGTCACACCGACATCCACACAACAACAATTCCCATGGACCCTGGCATGACTCCAGTGTTTGTGAAGCAATATCGCTTGCCTCTCACATCAATGGAGTCCCTTACTGAAATAATTAAGAACCTTGAGTCCCATGGGATAATCCGTCCAGTCCACAGCACCTTCAATAATCCTGTGCTGGGGATATGGAAGTCAAACGGCCCTTGGAGACTCTGCGCCGACCTTATGGAGCTCAACAAACGGGTCCATACTTCCCGATGGCCTCTTCCCTACCATGACGAAGGGCTGGCCCAGATCCAGGGGTCACAGGTATTCACTGCAATAGACCTGACCAATGGATACTGGACTGTACCTGTCAATAGGGAGAACCGATACAAGCTGGCTTTTACCTTTGGGAGGCAGCAGTAAACATGGACCCAGAATGCCTTCGGATACATCAACTCCGGCAATGAATGTAACATTTTCCTACATAAGGCCATGCCGACTTGGGTGAGAGGGGTAACCTGGCTTATGTAGATGATGTCCTCATCAAAAGCTCAACTGTGGAGGAACACATAGCGGAGATCCGTTATGTTCTGACACAGTTGAGGGTCGCTGGAGAAAAACTTTCCTTTCAAAAGGCACAGTGGTGTAGAACCCGTGTAAATTTCTTGGGGCATGAGATTACTTCTCAGGGTCTCTGTCCCCCGGAAAACAAAGTGGAAGCACTCCAGAAATGGAAAGACCCCACAACTCTGCAGAAACTAAGGAGCCTCCTTGGACTGACTAATTGTAGTAGAAAGTTCATTGAGGGCTACGCAGAGATCACCAGACCCCTGATTCATCTTTTGAAGGGGGGGGCCAAGTGGGAATGGGGTCCAGAACAAGCCGAGGCAGTACGACAACTCAAAAGAATCCTCTCACAAGCGCCTTGCCTAGCTTACCCTGTCAGAAACAAGGAGTTCTTCTTGGAGACAAGGTTCTCTAATACATGCTTGACTGCAGTATTATACCAGAAGTATGACAAGGTCAATAAAGTAATCTCCTATGCGAGTAAAAATGTATCCTCTGTGGAGGAAAAATTCAACGATTGTGAGAAGGCACTCCTGGCAACGGTGTGGGCATTGAAGAATTACTGCCCTTTTATCCAGGGGGAACACATCATAGAGGAGACTCCACACCAGCCTCTGCAATATCTCCAAAGTGACAGAATCCGGGCCGGAAATGTGAGTAATTCCCGAATTACTTCCTGGATTCTTTCAATACAAGGCTTTCCTGTAGAGGTCAGATATGGCCAAAACAAGAAGAGTCCCCTCGCGCAAGGTCTGGCTGACTTGCATGATTGTGCCAGAGAAAACGGTCTCGAGGACGAGAGTCTAAAAATCAAGGACAACATGGAGGCATACCTCAATTCCCCACACAAAGTCTTTGAAGAAGACAAGTGTGAAGGAATGCCCACTGTCTTTGTGGATGGATGCTCTTACCATGTTGACAACAACGGGGAAAAAGAACTTGTGGCCGGCATAGGGAATTAATGGGTGAATGAGACCCCAGAACCCTCCGCTGGGTAGAACATTGGTCCCCAAAGTCGTCAAGTGGCAGAGTTGATGGCTGTGCATCAAGCCATCCTCACTGCTGTCCAACATCAACTCCACGAACTGGTCATAATCACAGATTCAGATTATGTACGGAACAGGTTCGTGGAGCACCTGGTTAATTGGAAAACCAGAGGCATGTTATGTGCTAATAGCAAACACTTGAAACATGGGAAGTTAATCCAAAATATTGATGATCTGGTCACCTCGAATGGGATGACCATCTACTGGAAAAAGATCAAGGGTCATTCCAATGTAGAGGGACCAGACAAAACTGGAAATGACTTAGCTGATCAGCTGGCCAAACCAGGGCCATCCAAGGGGATCTAATTAAGATTGAGTCCCTGTTGGGGGAAATCCAGGTCACTGCTATCACTAGGTCCCACACAAATGCTCACAATGATCTCTCAATTGCACAATGGAGTAAGGAGACCCCAGATGCTGATTTGATTACGGCTCAAAAAGGGGATCCAATAATTGGTAAGTTTTATCAACACATTGAGGACCCTGAGAGCTTCCCCCTGACGGATACCGATTACATTGGGAAAGAGGACCTCAGAGTGTTGATGAAATGTCCAAAAAATGTTCCAAATCCAAGACGGTTTGTTGGTGAGGAAATCCCTTGCTGGCCATGATCAGTGGGTGGTTCCTACCTCATTCTGAAGCCTGATGTTAAATCATTCCCATGATGCGGCCACAGCCGGTCATAGGGGGTTTCATACAACACTTGAAATCTTAAGAGAGGTTGTATACTGGCCACACATGGGGCAGGACCTCGAACAATACTTGAAGGGGTGTCTTGTGTGTGCACAATTTCAGCCAACATCCCTCACACACCATGTGCCTCTCCAAAAGAGGGGGATGACACTGCCATGGTCAGATTTGCAAGTAGATTTCATTGGGCCCGTGATTCGCTCCTCTAGTGGGAACAAGTACATGTTGACCGTGACATGCTTGTTTACTAAATGGGTGGAATGTCTCCCGGCCCCAAACTGCAAGGCAGAAACAGCAGCTGCCCTGATGATCAACCACATCTTTTCGCGTTTTGGACTACCCCAAAGAATTGAGTCAGACAGAGGTAGCCATTTCACCAGCGAAGTAATGACAAAGATGTGGGAGATACTTGGGGTCAAAAGGAAGCTACCTATTGCTTACCGGCTAGCCCTAGTGGTGTAGTAGAGAGATGTAATAGAACAATTGTGAGCATATTAAAAAAGTTTGTGGCAGATTCTGGGCCAAGTTGGGATATTCGATTACCTCTTGTCCTAATGGCCTTCAGATCTACTCCTTCATCTGCAACTACAATGTCACCATTTGAGCTGATGACTGGACGCAGGATGGTGCTTCCCCAGCATCTGCTCTACAGAACTCAAGAGCAGACATTGATCAATGCCTCCACAACTCATGAGTGTGTTGAAAATCTAAGAAAACACCTTCAACATGCTTTTGCCTATGCTCAGCGAAACCTAGAAATATCAGCCGACAGCATGAAGACCCACTATGACTTGAAGACTACCAGAAAGGAATACAATGTAGGAGACCGGGTCTACTTATACAATTTCCAAAGGAACCAGGCCAAACAGCAAAAATTCCTGCCTACCTGGAGGGGTCCTTTTGAAATTGTAGACAAAATCTCACCAGTCGCCTACAAGATCTGCATCCCCAAAGGCAGTTTGGCAGAGGGGGAAGATAAGTGGGTCCATATTAATCAACTAAAGTGTTGTCATCCTAGGCACACTCTGCAGCAACTGGAGGAGTCTTCTGGAACCCCAAAGGGGGCCACTCCAGCTCCATAAAATTACAACTCTAAAATATTCCCTACATAGTCTATAAAATGTAATAATAAAAATGTGTCCTGATTATCAAAATGTATTTGTCCGCCCCACAACATTAATAGTGGTGGCGAAATGTCTACAAATATGTTTTTGCTTTGTCATCATAGGAGAGAGATAACCTATAGTTGATTGGAGATCATTGAGACTAACCAAGGAGGACTACCCAGGGACCTGGAGTAAAGATCCGAAGGGCCCGGAGTATCGCTCAATACTCCCATCAGGACTGGTGAGGAGAACCGATCGATCCACCCCTGATGGAGGAAAAGATGATGAACTTTTCCATTGGTGGAATCTGAAGAGATGAGGCTGACATCCCAGTCTTGCGAATTCCCATTGATGGACGATCAACGCAAAATCGCAAGAGGGGGGCTTGTGGGATGTTTCAACCCACTGGTCCAGGCCCTGCAACATTACTGTGCATTGCTTGCTGCAGAAACATCGGAATGGCTGCCGGAAAGCTGGCTGCTCGCTAAAAATCACCAGAAAGTGTGCAGTAAAAATCTGAAAAATAGGCCGCCATCCACTTTTGCCTATGTCAGTGGGAACACAGTAGACCACTGCCAAAACCCATCATTTGGCTGCCCACAGAGCAAAATCATTGCAACGGAAACACAGAGCTGTTTTAAAAAATCAGTTTTTCCCTAGTTATCAAAATTGCAAAAATCATGGCTCACAAACCACACAAAAAGATCCAACCTCCTTGTTGGGTGTTGCACATCATTCTACTGCAAGAATCCACATCAATACAATGTCAGCAATAATCATATGTTATCAGAACAAAATCCACTTTTAAAGATACTTGATGGAAAGAAATCTGTCAAAAATGGGTGCAGTACCATTAATCGCATCCGACAGGCGCTGGCGATCTCTAAATCTGACAGGAGAAACTTGTTTTCAAAGCTAAACATGTCAAAGAAGGGATTTCCATCAAAATGCCATATAGAGTGCCACACATTTGCTTTTCATGTTGAAAAAGACTGGAATTAAAGATATGTTTGCTTATTTCAAATTTATAAATGTATTTTTTTCACAAGGAACTATGTTACAATTGACCATAAGGCAACCTAATTCAGCTAAAAGTTCCAAGAGGCGTTCTTCCCCTGAGACCTCCCACCTTGTTCATTCCCACCAAAAGCAGAGGATTTCACATTGGCATGTTAATCAGAAGGGGAGGAGATTTCCTCTGCTGCCCTGAGCAAGAAACAATGAGTTCCTTGAACTGAATAGGAATGCTAATTTGGGTGTGACTTACAACAACTACTCTGGCAGGAAGACAAGCCATGTGACCCTCTGACTCAGCCCAGCTTTGGAGGTGGGCCAGACTGGAAATGTGGATTGAAGTTGAAGTAAATGTATGTTTTAGAAAAATGCTTATAACAAATTGTACTGAACTGAGAAAAATATGAAACTTATAGGTTGTTAAAATGAAAAATTCGCCCACAGTTTAAAACTAGTTTGGAATCTGTGCGATGTTCTGAGACTGAACCCCGGAAATTATTCATATTGTATACATTGTGTTTATGTTAGGAACATGAAAAATTACAGGAATATGCCCAGATGGGATGTGTATGCATGTATAAAAATTGGTGCAGAACTAACATTGAGAAAACCCACCAAAAGTGCGAAAAAGTTGTCATTTATGAACTAAAGCTCGCAGGAAAATGAGAGTTGAACCGAAATGTAGCTTAAGCAATCTGTCATGTAATTATGTATTATTAACAAGTTGTGCATCTTGGAAATATGTTTTTGGGGGAAAATAGATTTCCTAAGTAAAAGCAAAGGGGAGGGATTTCCTTTGGACCATAAACACAGTGTCACTCTGACACATATGACACACTGCTCCTTTCTCAAATCAGGAGAGTGGAAATTCTCTGACCTATCAGATCCTTAGAGGGTTAAGTATAGATAATTAGCCTCCCCACCCACTTTGGAAAATTGATAAATAGGGACTGTTGAGGACCCAGAAGGACACACACTTTCCACTCATCAACTGATTCCTTGGCGAAGCACCCTGCAGGAAGATCCAGACTCCAGAACCAGACTCTAGAACCAGACTCTAGAACTTTGAAGCAGAGAGGGCTAATCCAAAAAGCTGGACTCTTCTCAGCTGGCCTTCATAATCTTAATAAACCTGATTTTAACACCCTAAACTTCCAAGGGACACCACAAAATCCAACAGCCTGGCTGAGCTGTTTTGCTTCTGGCTAAGAACCTCGTGCTAGAACCAAGATCCAGACCCACAGAGCAGAGCTGTAACCCAGAACCTGTCAGATCCAGTCCAAGAGGCCGCGCAGACCGGAGTGCCTGGCTGAGAGCAGAGTCCAGGTGCCCTGAATCCTGTCTGGTGGCGAGTGAAGTCAAACCTTTGACCAGATCTTTGACGGGCCCATTCCATTCCAAAGCCATAGTTGTAAGTATTTAGTGTAGAACTGTCCATAGTCATCTCTTAGTTTAAAGTAATCCTATTCAATTAATCTCAACCTATCCAGAACTGCATTATAGAATCTTGTGTCCATCCTAAATTCTTCTCATTATAAAGTCTGTGATAATTGCAGCGATAATCATCTGTGTGCTGATATTTTCTGAAGAAAGTCAAGTGTCTTGGCGCACAGCAATCAGAGCGGAAGGCACCCTGTTCTGGTGGTTGTCCCGTTGGGTATCTTGTACTTTCATGGCTCCTTAGTATAAGACCATCTTGGTTCATAATATTTAAAGCGCATCTTTCATTTTTGTTTCTGAAAAATGTACCTTCACAAAAACCTCTGTAACTTTGGGAGTGAGTAACAACAGGGGGAAAGAGTGATATTTTTTTGATTGAAGTCATATCAAGTTTTATTTCTGTGTTACATTTATTCCTATCACTGCAATTTCTTGAACCCATACAAAGTATTCTCTGCTAGATTGTTCTTCCTATTCCTACTCCTAATTGATTAAAGAGATTGTTGATATTGTCATATTACCCATTGCCGATCACTGTTCATATTCATAAGTGTGATATTCAGATATTATTCATATTCATAAAAGTGTAATCAATATATTGTAAAATTCTTCAAATAAATCTTTTAATTTGCAAAACAAACCTATTTCTTGGTTCAGTGAGACCGGGGGAATTCAAAGAGAGGGGCGTTATATAAGGGTACATCATCCAGAATTAAACGAACTTTGACATAAAAATATATAAATAAGGGTTTCCCTTAGGCATCCCATTCTAGGCTTTGACTTAGTTGGAGTGCCGGATTGAAATCACTTACAGCGCTATATAAATAACACATCATTATCATTATATTAGCATCTGTACCTGTCATAAGATGGCAAATGGGGGGGTCTACTCATTAAACTTTTCAGGATGCAGAGCCTAAATGTCTATGTCTCAATTATTTTCACGGTAAACATTTGGGGTTGTAAATGATCCCCAATGCATCACCTATAATAACTCCTACTCCCCCCTTTGCACTCCAACAATAATGTAAAATTTTCGATTTCCAGCACAAGAGCACTGGCAATAGGAAGAATACTAATCTGCCCAACTGCTTTAGAGGGCTTTCCAGGACCGAAAGGCAGTGGGACATGTTACAGAGCTCTGTGGAGGATGGCAAGAGCCCTCCTTTGCTTGCAGAGCCCTAATGTGTACAAATAGATGACCACAACATTCACAATACAAATTGAAATAGTTTATGGGAACAAACACACCCAAAATGTGGGTGATTCTATGAACCACTGAAATGTTAAACCAGCACTACAAATGAGCCTTAATTCAGCTGGCCTATGCCACATCGCTCTGATTTTAAACAGGGAGCAAGGCACTCGCAGCACATAATCCTCTTTCTCTGCCTTGTTATCGCCAGCTATTTCTTTTAGCATCTAACCAACATCATGTAATAATAGGGAGATATTATTGTTGTATTATTGCACTTAAAACACAGTAATGTGACATATGAAATATATGTTTATGTCGGGGTGTAGAGGAGGTCCCAAATATGGCCTGCACTCCAGCCACCCATTTCGAGACACCAAAAGCATACTCGCCAAGATACGTGACGTATAAGGAGCAAATGAACCAACAGAGAGCCACAGTGGGGCTCTGTCCAGTACCTATCAGAAGGAATTGTATACCTATTGAAGCGCCAATAACCAGACAACCATGGACTGCAAGGTACCCATTAACACAACCATACCAGCAGCTGACGTGAAATGAAGACCACTTACAAACTATCCCTGAAGAGACCCAAAGGGCTGTTATTGGAGGCGAATGGTGACGACACAATGGCCCGGACAGATGGTCAGATCAAAAGAAATGACAACTAAAAAGGAGATAAAACAAAGACGAAATGTTGCGAATCATGATATAAGGGACATAGAAGAATAAAACAATGCTGAACTTTAAAGAAAGGTAACCATTGAAAGCAGGATGGAAATGTGTAACTGGCCAAATGCTTGTACATAGGCTTGGAACGCAAGAAGCGAAGGAAACGGTACTGCTTGCAATGCTTAGTAGAAGAATAGAGCGGCAAGCACCAACTATATACGTATATATGTCTACCTCAAGAAGCACATTATACAGGTGCGACTCCATTTTACGAAAGTAGAATTAAGCCCAGGATGGTAGGGGGCCCAACAGGCCAGGATTCATGTAGCAGCATGAAAGTCGGACGAAAGAGCGGAATCAAAAGTTATCAAGAAGCAGCTCATGGCTAGGAATTCGAGGACAACCCAAGGAAGGGAGGAGAGCAGCAATTCCGAAGAATTGAAACCTAAGAGCATAGAAGCCTGCCCCGTGAAGGTAGAGATAAGGAGGCCCAGGCAGGTGGCGAGGCCGAACAAAGAATCAAATACGCAAATAGATGGAAAATGAAGCAGCTTTGCAGTGTACTGACACGTGACCAGCCAAGCGCGAAGAGGTACCAATGTCTGATATCACCCAAAACCGGAGGATGCCATAACTTTCCCCGATAAGAAGCTACAGTTTCGAGGCCAACCTCAGCCAACTAATTGACACAAGGGCCTGATAGTAGTGATTGATGGAAGGGAGGCAGGGTGAATCTTGGGCCATCCCGCACCTCGGCGACCATTCTGCATGTTGCTAATTAAAATGAAGATTTATGCCTCGGGGTGTAACCCACCCAATCACAATGGACCAAATAATCTAGGGTCCTATAGCTAGTAAAACCAATGAGCTGTCATACTTTTAGTGACGTCTAGCACGAGTGATGTAGAGGGATGGGGATAGACGCCAACCCGATAAGGGTTATCCAATCCCCACACTCTGTTACCATATAAAGATATAGTACCTATCCAACCAATAGAAGTGCATGTCAAACTTATGGGCTTTACACGTCAATGATGATGAGAATTTGCTATAAAAGTTACTGTTTGCATGAAGAATTTGGAAGTTGAAGCGAGACAGGCGATCGCAGCTCTGATGATTTCCATTTGTTTCCCCAATTTTGTACTTGTCATTAAATGGACTTCCCTTTGGCAAACCATTGACTTGTCCTTATTGAGTGGTGTTGGAGTAAGAGAATCCTGCACCCCATCCTCTTCAAGGTGCAGCTATCTCGATTTAAGGTGCCAGAGGGCGAGCTCTGAATCTCATGGGCCTGTTCAGAGGTCACTCCGTCCTCCAGTACACTTGGTAGCAGAGGATGGTTGTGACCATCAACTATTCAATTTTGATTATTGATGAGACACCTATTGACCGTCGACACGAAGTAACTCTAAGGGCCTCATTACACGGAAGGCGGTAAGGGTTAACGGTCACCGGTAATGGTACCAGTGACCGTTAACCCTTACCGCCTTACTACGAGGTCCCTTTGCAGGTAGGTACTTTAATGCCTGCTGTTTAGCAGGCGTTAAAAACCAACCCGCAAAGGGACCAGGGTGCTAATTATGGTACCGCAATTTGCGGCACCGTAATTAGTGCCTTCCCCATTCCCATAGGGCCCTATGGGGCAAAAATGGGAATGGGGAAGGGCAATGGGGGAAGGGGGAATTACCGCCCCGCCAACCTTGGAATAGGGTGGTAATTCCCCTTTCCACCAAGGCGGTGCCTGTATTTTACCGGCATGGACCAAGGTGCTAGTAGCACCTTGGTCCTCTGCCTACCGTGTAATGAGGCCCAAAGTCTTCGGCAATATCACAAGTCCTTTGCCATTTTGGCCAAGTAGACCGTGAAGCTTCCCATGGACAATTATAGCGTAATACTGTCCAAAAAAAACAACTGCAGTGGGTTGAAGGCACCCGTTTTAAAAACATAAACTCTTCCATTCCTACGGGCAGTGAATCAGACGAAAGACCAAAAGACGGCGGTAACGAAGGCAGTGATCCCGAAGACACAGAGAGGAATGATGCGAGCGGAGAGTGAAATGAAAATTGATGCTTTGGCAAATGTCCTTGAGCAATAGGTCAAGTAAGGGAAAGGTAATGGAGGGAGGTGGAGAAAACAAAATAATCAGAAATAGAGAAGACTGAATATATATAGGGGGATAATGACTCGAGAATAACTGAATAAATAAAGAGAGAGGATACCGGGGACGATACCCGAGATAAAGAGAGAGGATACTTGGGAGGACACCCGAGATAAAGAGAGAGGATACCGGAGAGGACACCCGAGATAAAGAGAGAGGATACCGGTGAGGACACCCAAGGTAAAGGATACGCCTTGTTCCTGCGCTTTAATATAGCGGTCAGAAGAAACGTGAACTCATAGTCCCACATAATAGGGAAAGATTAGGCTACGACCACGTTTAAAGATGTCGTCAAAGGAGTTTGTTTAGACCCCATGTCGGGGTATTAATTGGAAGGCAGAGATATTTGTGTCCAGCTGGTGTCTGTCTAGTCCGTCAAATGTCTGTTTTACCTGTTGTGTTGTATATCAGATGTAAGAATTGTACTGGTTGAAATCAAATAGGGTTTTTACGCGATTCTATAGCTGAGAGGGAGTCGCACATGAATTGATGTTTTTGAAGTAAATTGGTGATATAAAATTTGGCGGGAAAAGATTGGATTGGAGCTTGCGATATTTGGTGCTCGCTCATATTGTGCGTATGGTGAAGTTGCATGAAAGCATTACTAGAACAGATTTAAGCATGGAAGACATTACTCTGCTACCACACTTATGTAAACAATTGCCTAAACATGCACCCAAGCTTAAGAAATACAGTACATAGTGGGTTAAGGGTACCGCCCATAAGATGTTCATGCCATGGCCACAGAACGGGTCCTTATCTAAAGCCGTCTTGCAACATATGATGACTTATTTGCATGCCACATATACAGGCAAGAAACTAGAGAAACGCTTTGCTGTTCTAGAACGTGGGAAAATGTTCGAACAGTCGAAGGATGAAGAGCCACCGCCAGACTACATATTAAATGTATGCACGGGGGGGTGAGATGCCTACCGTGCCACCTGCCCCACCTGAAACAGAAACCGAGGGAAGTAAGTCAGAGGGACTCTACCCATTAAGAGAGTTCAAGGCAGCTGCGGGTTACAGCAACCCTGCATATGAGTCATCTACGTACAGTAGTGATGAAAATAAAGGGAAGGATCAGGATAAGAAGTCCCTGATGACACGATGATGAGAGGAAGGATCAGACACAGACAAGTGCACCTCTCGATAAGGAGAGAGAGGGAACGAAATGGAAAGGAAGTGAAGACAGAACTGATGAGATAGCATTCACGAAAAACGAATGGATGGGAGGACAGATATTGTTGAAACTTGATGGTAAAGGTGTGAAAACAAAAAGAAGATATCGAGGCTGAGTACCCCAAAAGGAAATACACCAAACGTGGGTAACAAAGAAAGATGCTAAGATCTTTATTCTATACTGAACAGTTTCAAAGGACAAAGCAACAGATAGCTATCGGCCCTCAGTACAACACAACAAACTCCAGCACTGTTCAGTGTGCTAAGTGAGTGGGACTGTACATTAGAATAGTCGCACCTTTTATACTATCAGAAACATGATTTTCAGCCCACCTACAAGTTAATACAAGTTAATACATCCCGAATCTAGGGTTGATGCCGAGTTCATCCATCTATGCATTTAGGGTTTAACAATAATTCATTCACTAACAGGTCACAATGGCAACAGTATGTCTTAGGATTTCTCGTAGAACCTTCTCAAACAGTTTTATATAATGCAGTCAAACAAGTGTTCACATTTCGCTATTTAAATACATTGTATTTAACATATGCTCGCGGATTAGCTTCGTTGGCGCAGGTAATCCTGTACACAGAGGTCAACGAAGGACAAGGTCTCAGGTCATGACCCTAACATGTGGCCTGCAGGCAAGTTACATATTAGTTTGTACTCAGAGGTCAAGACGGACATGTTACATTCGGAATGACACTGTCCACCATCTTAGAACACAGGGTGACTTTAGAGAGAGAATCTAAAATGGCGGATAGACCTAAAATGGCGGTTTACACTGATCTAAGGTCAAGACCTTGCAACGCGTATTTCTTCGTAAGCGGCTTGTAAGCAGCTTGGCGTAGGCCAATGTACATATATTCATATAGTATGGGAGGCATGATATGATTTCCCGTTCGACAAACCCTCCTTTTGGCCTATGCCAAGCGCTAACCATACTTTACGAACAACTCCAAGTCTCTACATCCATAGACCCTGAATCACTGTCAGAAATATCTATTGCCATCAGATCGGTTATCAGGATTTCCTTCAACACAAATTCTTTGGAGTTCTTATCCGGGGCGTATACCTTATGTCCTATTGTACCTATCGCCTGTGCACAACATCCCCCTAGCATCGAACATATAGTAGGTAGACACTGTATACAGCAACAAAGAAACAACAAAATTCCCAAAATGCTCACTAAGACCGAAAGCACCTTCTAAGCCCCAAGATCGCAAGAAGTCACAGAACTAAGTGCTAAGATCCCAGTTTCCTTTGGGAACATGCACTTCTGAACTAAGGACATGCAGATTTTGTATTGCCTTAAAGATCGTTGGGGAGGAATCTGGCACGAAAACACAGCAAGCGGACCCCACTAATTTACACACTCCACCACGTTCAGCCAAAATGACATCTAATGCCATCCGGTTCTGAAGTGCTACTAACCTTATTGCTTTCTGTTCTAGCGTCATATTATAGAGTATGTCTGTGGTCCGGTTCATGGTTCTCTCCAGTACTCTCGCTAGTCTCCTGATATCTTCAGAGTTCGCTATTTGTCCCCAGAATGGCACAAAGGATTTTGCTATGTCTTCCAGAACCTGTGCTGGAGTGTCACCATTCTCGTCCCTCCGCAAACGAGCCTTTGAAACCTCTACATTACTGGCTATGAATACCCCAGGTAACAGGATCCCTAAATAACAAGTTCCCTGCCAATCCCTGGGTAGCCATGGAAATGCTACATTACCTCAAACAAAGTAGACAGGTTCGCCTACATACAAAGGTCTGTCTTCCCCAGTCAAATTCGCAACATTTGGCGCAACCTCTAGAATTTCCCATTCACTGAGTACCATTCCTCTGTATGCAGAAAGAAACTGAATCAGGGCTATGGTTAACAGTGTAAGAAGGTGGCATGGCATCCTTATTGCCTATAGGAGCCATTTTAAAGGAAATCAAAGATTGGAAAGGACAAGACAATCTATCAGAAGGCCTAATAGAAGCAACATTGAGCTTGCTCCTATTCACGAAAAGCGAGCATCCCAGGGGCGCAAGAACATGTTTCTCAAAACTATTCAAATTAGTACCATCAAAGTTCCCCGAGATATTATCGCTCCATCGGCCAGAGAACAGTGCTCTAAGAGAAGCATAGCAAGCAGTTGTCAAAGGTAAAGGATGAATATACCAACCTAGCCCCTTATCCCAGTGTTGTGGTAAATGCAAACAGACCAACAGTTGGACTTATTAAAAATGGCATGTGTAGCATTTATGATGAGTAATAATGTATTATTGTAGTATCTCTGTCTATGCTGAGAGTCTCTAGAAGATAAAGTATGCAGATGCACGAAAGGAGTAGAGACAGTGGGTACATTTTCAGTCGGTAACAAGGTTTCGAATGGATGCACTTCTTCCAGGTACCAAAAGCCTAAAACAATTACTATTATAAAACCAATTGACCTTATAAAAAGACAGCAGTACGTTTTCGGGGCCCAAACAGTGTGTCCATTCTCACTGCTGGTCACATGTTCATTTATCAGTCCTGTACGAGCGGTAGCAGTTGCAGGCATTGCAGTCTTCAAATGGAAAAACCCCAATGTTTTTAGCTGGAGACCTCCTGGCCGAGCGACTTCTTGGTCCTTCCACAAACCCTAGCCAACAGAATCCCCTTTTTCAAACAATTACTTGGGCCAAAAGCAAGCCCTTGATGATTTTTCTCTTCTTCTCCGAATGCACAGCCAAACCATGCTGTAAGTCTATTTCCTTGGACGCAAATTGTACCTTGATGTCCCTGGTACTGATTGATCCGAGAACAACGTGTCGTCACTTCCCATTGGAAGCGACGTTTCAAGGGCAAGTGAAGATGCAAGATCCGGAACAACAGATTCCGGAAGCAAAACTTTTGGAGAGTGCGGAGACAAGATGGATGTTTCCCCAGGCCTCACGGGCTCAGAGAGAATCTCGGATGCACTCTCAATGCTGTTTACTGCTTCGGGATCATTGGTTGCAGTATTGGTGAGGGGTTCTGTTTCTTCTGTATCGTATGGCACCGGGTGTGGAATCCTCTTGACATGTGTCGCGTGGATCCAGTTTTTCCTGCCTGCCACCAGCACCGCAGTCTGTGTGACCAGCAGGACCTGGAATGGGCCCCGCCACCGAGATGCAAGGCAAGAGGATCGCTCAAATGCCTTCGTCAAAACCCAGTCACTAGCCCGAATGTTGTGACCTGGGCCCTTGTATCGTACAGGTAAAGCCTCTCGCACCTGGTTATAAATCAAATACAGGTTTTTAGTCAACTGGCTACAATCTGAAAGAAGTAAATGTTCAACATTTTTCAAAGAATTACATTTCCGAAGGTTCCAGATATTCGCAGGTCTCCCCATTACCACCTCAAATGGAGAGAGCCCAGTCTTAGTTTGAGGGGTTGTACGCATGGCTAGCTAGTAACACAATCGGTAAGGCGTCCGGCCATTTTAATTTGGTGCCGGCACACGTTTTAGTGAGCTTGTTCTTGATGATGCCATTGTGTCTTTCTACTAATCCGGCACTCTGGGCGTGTCTGGCCAAATGGAACCGTTTGTCGATCTGTAGTGCCACACATATCTGCAGAATTACAGCAGCGACAAAGTGTGGACCATTGTCCGACCAGATGACTCTTGGTAGCCCGAACCTAGGAAAGTACTCCTTTAACATAGTTTTTGTAGTAGTCATGGCTGTAGCGTCTTTAACTGGGAAAGCCTCAATCCCATTTGCTGAAAGCACAGATGACAACTAACACATATTTCAAATTATTGCACCATTCCATTTTGATAAAATCAAAGTGTATGACCTCAAAGGGGACAGAAGGTGGACCAAAACTTCCCCTAGGAGTTGATGTACCCTTTCCCACATTGTGCTGCAAACAGGTCATGCAGTTCTGAACATATCGTTCAGCTATTTTAGAGATTTTGTCATTCGTCCAAACTTTCTCCAACATTTTTGTAAGTTTCCGGGCACATATATGTGTAGGGCCATGAGCCATGACGACCATCATCAGTATGTACGCGTCAGGAAGTAACCATTTCCCTTCGACTATA